>NW_012130069.1:8075380-8083238 GCF_000143395.1 Atta cephalotes | reverse complement strand
TAGTAAGACGTAGTAGTTACGTAACGTAAGTAGGTAACTTAATTGGAATTAAGGATTGAAGAGATTGATGTATATAGAGTANAGTAGATAGAGAGAGAGAGAGAGAGAGGAGAGGGGGGGGGAGAGAGGAAAGAGGAGTTAAATGGGATATGGGACGAAACTGGAACAGAGCGAAACAAGAAGAGAAACGACAAAGAAACGAAGAGTGAACGCAGATCTCTTTAAACACACCCTGGCGAACCCTGGCTTGCACGCTTTTGCAACGCGGAAAACACGTTGAGACCGTTGGTGTTGCTGTACATTTCGAAACAGATTGGTTGGTTGGATCTGTCACGCGGTATCGCGACTCTGACAAGAAAGACGGAACAACCAATCAACTGTTCCTGGACCCTTTGTCCGTTCAAGCGGTGCAGCACGACGCGGACGCCAGCCAACGTGGAGCCGTCCGAATTGAAAATACCTCGTCACCGCGTTCGCCGCCGCCGCCGCCGCCGCCGCCGCCGCCGCCTCTAAATCCGTCTGTCCGCGATCGTCGCTAAAAGCGCGGATAAAACTTTTCAACCTGGATAGCGTGCGCGTGACGCGAATGAAAAATCTGATAGAGGACGAGAATCGTAGACGAGGAGCAGGGCGTGCAGAGCGATGTGTAAACGTGTGTTAACCGTTAACTGGTTACACTCGTAAAGGGAGCAAAAACGTTATATTGTTACATGTGGGCCGTCGTGACTGTCGCTTTTTGTTGTTTGTCATCGGGTCTTTTATTCTACGAAATATCTCTTCGATCAAGCACGCTTTTAAATCCCTGCGGGCCTGATGATTGACATACTTTTTCTTTATTTGTCTCGTATAAAGGATTAATTTTCAAAGTATATGATATTTTACTTGTATATTAACGTTTTGAATTATGATTTATTTATTAAATAATTTTATATACCAATCGATTGCTTTAGTAATTATTATTTATTTATCAACTTACATTATAGAATTTAGAAATTAATTTATATTACATACTGAAATAAAGAAGAGAGAAAAAGAGAAAGAAATGGTTTTGCTTCTTTCAATCAAGCTAAATCATCGAATATTTTTAACATCTATCAATTATTAATATCTGTCAATTTTTAACATCTGTTAATTTTTAACTGTTAATTACACTCAAAATAAATTTATATTTATCTTGCGAAATTCGTATCTGCCAGATGTTTTTAAAAGAGTATATTTTTAAAGAGCATATCCTATTTTTAAAGAGTATATCCTATTAATTATTCCATATTCAATTATCCTAATCACCGTTTGCGGAAATGTAATAATTGTCGCCAGAAGCGAGAACGAGAGAAATGGAGGTAGAAATGTCCATGACCATCGACTGACCATCGTATAAAAGCGGAGAACGTTGGACGAGAGTAGATAGAACGACTTGCTCGAGGAAGGGTCAAGAGAGGGTGTCTCCGGGTATAAGGAGTCGTGAGCAAGTAACGTGTTATTCGACATCTCCCACGAGGATCCCAGACTATCGCCGCCAACACCATCGCTCCGATGGGCTCCGATCCTTCTTCAAACGTTTCTCCACTTCTCTTCGCCCCGTCGCCTTGCTCATGCTACTTCACGCGACTGCTCTCCCGTGAGTGCCACTACTGCCACGATCCCAGAAAACAGACTCGCCCGTTGCGAATGGAAACGGATCGTGAATCAAGGGTCGTAGATTTGACCGTTGCCATTTACGTTAATGAGTGAGAGCTTGACGATATGGAGCTGCGAGAAAATGTCCACTCGTATCAGGATTATTTTTCTACAAGAGAAACTAGGTAGTACAAATAGAATGAGAAAAATTAAAAAGTAATTTATCCTGGATTCCCAGCAGCAATTAGGATTGAGTTCAAATTTTTGTATTTAATTTTTGTTTTAACATTATTAACGCTCAATTCCACAACCCACGATTAACTCTAATCGGATAATAGAATAGAAAAGAGATGAATTAAACTTCGGTTAAGAGTCAATCGTGAATTGTAGAATTGGGTTTTATGCCTATTTTCTTACCAATATAGATTAATTTTAATCTCGGTTCTTATTCTTCCTTTTTTAATTCTTAAAAGTAGAAAAAGAGAGTAGAGAGTTAGTTAAATCAGGATTAAAATTAAATTGCGTAGAAATGGGCCTTAGACCCGTTTGATATAATTTAATTTTAATCTCGATTTAACTAACTCTTTATTTTTTCCAGTTCTGAGAATTAGAAAAAGATAAAGAGTAAGTTGAACTGAGATTAAAGTTTATCTACATTGGTAGAAATTAGATTTTAGACATACTTTTCTGTCAACGAATACAAGATTAAATTATTTGTAATAGAAAAATGTATTTTTGTTTCGAAATGAATTTTTATGTAATCACTTCGCTTTATTTTATTGTTTTTAATCGATATATAATATTCTTTCACAACAATCTGTTATTATCACCAATTCAATCATAAATGAAGTCATTGAGTGTAACAAATCCATGCAGAAAGGCTTAAGCGGCGGTTGCGGATGAACGATTAATATTAATTCGCGGGATCATTGTGTCCGCCTGTTTATTTGAATTCGAACGAATTGACGAATTTATATGGATTCGCACGATTCATTACTTCGATAAGTCATATCTCGTTTAAATCAAGATCAGATCAATATAATCGAGTTTTGATGCATAAATATTGCTACTGAATCAAATTAAATTAATCAAAAACGATGACATATGTGTATTTATATCTCTCAAATTAATTTGTCTACATCAAAATACATAAATCAAAATTTTGCAGTATTTTTTAATCGAAAATCTGGAATTGCTTTTTCGCTCTTTTCAATGTTGTAATTAGCATTAAAGATGTTCTGCGATTTATATGAATATTTTTATATGAAATGCTTGTTAATATTATAGATTTATAATAATCTATATAATCTAATATTATATAATCTACGTAATCTAATTTTTTTTTCTATGAATCGGTTCCCTGGCAAATGTATATTAGTCGCGTTACACATATTAAAACTAAAAACATCTCATCATAACATCGTGAAGTTCGGATACATCTATTAACGATTCTATGACCACTGTATTTTCTCAACAAATGCGTATGAGTGTTTTCCTAGGTGAGAGCGAGAAATATCAATATTCGCGAAACGAAGTGTCCGGTCGGTTGACTTCGTTTTTCTTCGTTTCTCGAAATGATTAAAAATATTTTCCATAACCACTTACGGAAACTAATATTTACACAATTTATTTTATATCTCCTGCAGATCGACGAATCGATTATTCTTCATTCGTTTATCTCACTTTGCCGTCACTCTCCTGTCACTTTTTTCCTCGACACGATTTTGAGTGGATCCGCATCAACGCAAAACCGCCCGAGGAATATTTGCTAAAATAAGCACCGCGAACCTGTATCAATACATGAAAGTTAATTGCCATCGCACCGATCGCATTGACCATCTGGTGATATTTCGTTACAGGTTTAATGTACCACAATGTTTTATCACGACTATTTTATACATCATTCCGTTGGCTTGGGCTGAGAAAATTATGTTTATCGGGTTTCAATGGATATAAATGATATTTGCCTGAAAAAGTTAATAGTCGTGCAATGAAAAAAGATTAGTGTCAGTTACAATAGATGAAGCCAATGGATATCCGTTATTAACGACTCGATGTAATTTTCCCACAAATTTTGAATAATTATAGGAGGTTCGATATTATTAACGCTTTACGTTAGCGACAAACAGAAATTAACATTTTAAACGTCGCTTTTATCTTGATTCACAAATTTTTATCTTGACTTGTTTAAATATTTGGATAGACTGTAAACCATTAGAATATTTTAATGCTTCATTTTTCTCGAAATGAATTCGAGCGAGGCCATGATTTATTAACCGGAGAATTTTCGACTTAATAATTTTTTTTTTTACTCAGACTTAATTTCTTCGAGAAATTTCTTTCCTATTTTTCTTTGAACACGTGAAGCAATGTACTGAGGTGTTACCCGAGGGACGAAGGAATTCCTTGCACAACTGAAATTAGCGGTCGAGCGCGACGGATGGTCATTGAAATTACGTGTACGTTCGTTTCCTTTTCGAGATGTCTGGCTGGACGGACGTAGCCCACCGAGGAATCAGTCTCGACAGCGGAAATTCGACGAAAAGCAAACTCCCTCGCTTTTCTCAGGAAACGTATCCCTTGTGTCTCGAGTGTGATTTTCAATTGTGTTCGCAGGAATGTGTCTACACACGACGAACAATTTGACGTTAAAAGCGTCGCGTATTGAAATTAAATGTTCAAAATCGATTCTTTGATACTTTATTGATGCATTTATATTTTTTATTTTAACGTAATTGATATATTATCTTTATAAACAAATTACTGTATTGTGTGAGTGTTCTCTATGATAAATACGTAATACAGGCAAGACACGCGTTTATTAATAATTTTGGAAAAGAGAGAATTTATGTACGCGGTGGAATTCGCGTGAAAATCTTCCCTGTACGTCTTACATTCATTTTATGCCGTATCCCTGCCGCGTCTGGGCGTTCACCTACACGTGTTTCTTCCCCAACACGTCGGCACGCGAGATGAAATTATACGATGTACCATGGGTACAGCTCGGTTGAGAGATATAACGCCGCAAACATAAGTTATGTATAGCCGGTTAAGGAGAGCAGAATGCCGGTTGTGCTCGCAGCGATTCCTGCAGCCGTGTATTTTACTTTGAATTCTTTTTTTCCTCAAGTAGCGTATTTTTCAAAGTTCGCCTCTCTCTCTCTTTCTTTCTTTCTCTCTCTCTCTCTCTCTCTTTCTTTCTTCTAAATGAAAAGCCTTGATTTCTAAATTTTCAACCTCGCAAATTCCGTAGGGTTTTCCATTTTACAATTTACCAATTTACAAAAATTAATTTCATATCTGTCACTAAAATGTAACCTTTATTATTTATTTCTCTAATATTGCTTACTATAAAATTATTACTGTTACATAATTTTTCTATACGCTATTTTTATTAAATTAAACCTATATTAGAAAGTTGTAAATGATCATAATATAATAAAATACATAATATAATTAAATATGTATCATATGAATTGACTATATATCTAAGAATTGACAAGACAATAGCTATTATCACAAGTAGAAAATTCATTATTTATTATTTTCTATTATTCATTTAAACTTGTAAATTTCAACTATATATAAGCAAAAATAAAAATTAAATAATTTTTTATATCAGCTTCTTTAATTTCTCGTGAAACATTATAGTGAAATAGAATTTTATAAAGTGAGATTGCGCGTAAAAAGAAGATCAAACAAAAAGTCCATGTGCAATTACAATTTATACAATGTACACACACTTTTTTCTATAATACAGGTAACTAATAAAATCTTCGAGCTTATATATGGTTATGGTTGAAAATGGACTAAAGCTACAGTGGTATCTTCGTGGGAACGGGATAGTAGAAAAGATCAAGGGATAAGAAACCCACGTCCAATATCTTCTTTCCACGTTGTAGAGCATTAAAAAGTAAAATCTTAGATCTTATCGTGTAGACGTTTCAGATGGGTAAGCTGAAAGTGAGTAGTGTGTATCGCAGGCTCAACGATGCTTTCTCGTCTCGACAGATTCGGCGAGTTGATTTCGTCGGACATACCGTTCGATTAACAGGCTAAGCTCGCGTCGGGCAGGCAATCGCGGATATGCTCGCGTGTGTCTCACGGGAATGTCCGGTAGAGTAACTGGAGTTGGAACAGGTTCGTGGATTAGATGGCGACCAGAGAAGCAATTGCGCGAAGACAGTTTTCCACACGTATTTAAAACCACACGTACACGCGTGACTCATGTACGGTGGATAATCGTAAGGAAGAAAGATCTGTAACGGAAGAAAGGTCCAAGTCTTGATTGGATGTGAGCAAACAAGCGGCTACCGAATCCACGAATGTCTCCGAACGTGTCAAGACACCTAACCGAATCCCATGTCACTCTCCCCTGTCCTTCACTATTCCTTGCTCTCCTTTCTCTCTTTTTTTTCTTTTTCTATCTTATGTTTTTTGGTTCCGTTACCATCGGGATTCTTTCCGCCATTCCAAAATTCTTACTCTTATACACTTTCGCGAATAGCGAATAATCCTGTTCGTTTCCTCTTTCCAATTTTTCTTTCTCTTTTTCTACGCTCTACATTGCTACGTATTTCTCGCAATCTTTCGATTTTGTTATAGAGTACAACGTTCTATAACTACTTCTGTTTCTTTTATTTTCGCTCTTCCTTTATATTCTTTTGTCATTTTTCTCTTTCGTTCGCTTTCGGGTTTAGTTTTGTAATTTCCTTTGCCTTATTCCACTTTCTCTTGATCCTCTTTCATTTCTTTCCATTCCTTAACGTACTCAATCGAATCTATCCTTTTCTCGACCTTTTCCTTTTATTTTTTTTTCTCTCATTTGCCTCTTTCGAATCCGCTTTTCCGTGCGCACTTTTTTATGTCTTTCGTTCTTTTTCACGCATCATTCCCGTCCTCAGCTTCCTCCTTTACTTCGTTTTATCCCACTTTTTTCCCTCAGTCCGCCATCTCTTTAATTTCTCTCTTTCTCTCTTTCTTATTACTTCCTCTTACTCCGTCCTCGATTTACTTTGATCGCTCATAAAGAAAAATAACCATAAAGACGTAATCGGCGCAGTGGGCGAGGCAAAGCATTAAAGAGATTTCTCTACGTATAGCATTTAGAGGAAAAAAGAGAGAGAGGAGAGATTTCAGAAGAAACGGAAGATAGCAATGGGGGTTGTAAGATTCGATTGTGCGTAAAAACTGCAACATATAAATTTCACTGGACTCGTTTCCAATGTAAAGCTGTTTAGTGCAAAAATGCTTAAAAGATTCGTGCTTTTACAGACTGACATATAATAGAAGTAAATAGCGATCAAATATCGCCATAATATCGAAATATAATTTATTTGTTATTTGGAATAAAATCCATATTTATCCATTTTTAATTAAATGAGTAAATGTCTTTTTATCTTATTCTTATTAATATTATATTATACGTCAATATAACAGCCAATTAAATATTAAATGTATTAGAGTCAAGATGTCTGAAATAATTATAATCTTAGAGAAAAATCTTAATAACGAATCTTGAAAAAGAGAAGACAGTCATTCGGATGAATAGCTCCAACTATCTTAAACTAATACTTATTTAACGAAGCAACCTTAATTTAGGTATACGTTCGCAATATCGCTGCGTCAGCGTTCAACTAGGTTTTTCCCTTGGTATATTCACCCAGCGCAACCATTATTTCCATGTATTTTTCCGTCTGCTAGCTTGCTATCCTCATCTTCTTTCGCCTGTAATCCTTTCTCCTGTTCTCCCAGGAGCCGCGCACTTTTCGTATCATTCTTCTTCGTTGTTTTCTATTCTCGTCGTGATTCCTCCCTGTGTCGAAGATGCTGATGAGGTCTCGGCTCTCGTCTCGGTTTTCGATATCTTCTTCGTTGACGATGAGCTTTGGTACACATAGCAAAATCAAATGCTTTTTACTGCTGTAATACGTTCGCAAACGAATCGGAGAAGCTCGAAAGCACCCCGTTGTATCTACGAGAAACCATACCTTATCTCGATCTTTTTTTTCTCAAGAACGCGAATGTCTCATAAACGTGATCGAAATAATCCGCAAGATCTTGACTTGAAATTTTGATCGTATCTTTAGTCATCTTTGCTTTTACTTTCTTAGTTAACTTATTTTATTCTTACGTTAATAATTATTTTATACTAACGTATTATAATAGTTATCGTCGTATTTTTTTTATTTGAAACCATACTTCTCTCTCTCTCTCTCTCTCTCTCTCTCTCTCTCTCTTC
>NW_012130069.1:8052477-8075360 GCF_000143395.1 Atta cephalotes | reverse complement strand
TTAATATTATACTCGTCTTTTTATTTTTTTGTTTAACTAACTACTACTCTCTCTCTCTCTCTCTCTCTCTCTCTCTCTCTCTCGATCTTTTGGTATCATTCAGCTAGAGGCATCGACGAGCTTTCAAAATTTGAAATGACATCTCTCACTTCTCGATGTATCGAGTTAGAGAGGAAGCGAAGGGGTGTGCTTCTTACAGGGTGGCGATATATTCTCAAGCGAAGCATGGCGTGTGACATGAAATTCTGCCTTCTGAGGTTGCGTGTTTCACACGCATGAGTATTTTTGAGTTTTCTCTCCTTCTCTCTTTCTTTCTCTCTCTCGATTACGGATCGGTCTTATCGATTGGATAGTAAAAACGAACCACTTGATGATTCTAAAGTCTTTCTTACCGATCGATTCGAGCCGCACGCTCGCATTGTCAGACTCGCTTTGAATGCAAAGGCGTGAATTTTGCGCAATGAGCTCATGACTACGTAATACGAAGTAGAAAAAGTGAAGATTCGGGCCGTCCGACGAGATGGGCACCGATCTTTAAAGCTACACTTTAAAGGCGGATATCAACGTAATTTTATCGCAATTAGCTTGCTAGATAAAATTTCCCCGCACCGCTTGCATGTATCCGCTTTCTTCTTTCTTTTGAGGATAATGATTCAGCGGGACATAATTCTTGATTCAGATAAAAGCTCGCTCGTGAAGAAGCTTACTAAAAACTTAAGCTTACTAAGAAATAAATTATATCGCATTTTTAAAAAAAAATATATAATTATATATATATATATATATACTATTCTCCAAATACTCCAAATTATTTCTATTAAATTTTTTGTAAATTGAAGACAAAGAGATGAGAAACGTCTCTATTGAAACATCGCTTTACACCTTTTATATCAAATTATGGAATACTGATTGAATTATTTCTTAATTAATGAACGATATAATAATAATAATTTTAACAATACGATGGTAAATTAAAAATATGTATAGTATTGAATTACCTTCGTCAATTGGTCAAGGAAACTTTCGATCAAATTTTTTCACACGATCGTATCCAAGATATCACGAAACAAGTTGGCAAGGATACATCTCCGCAGGGAACATCGCATTGATCCGCGACAGGGAATCGTCCAATATATGAACTTGAATTACAGGGAGCCGGGAGCCGCTGCAAGATATCTCTTAAATCCCACCGTCCCTTACACGATTGCAGCATGTTGCGCGAAACGGTTTCTCCCGTGGGACAAAATGCCACTACTTTTTCGCTAATTTGACACGGAACATCGAGTTGTCGTATCGAAGAACCAGGCCGGCTCGCGCTCTCTTTTTCTCTTTCTCTCTTTGCGGCTCGATGCGCGAGGTAGACATCGCTGTGGGGATTCCTAGCGAAACGTCTTCCACGAAGACAGCTTGAGAGGTTTAGAGAAACGGAGAGAGGATAAAGTGCGCGAGAAACGATCAGGCGGGGTTAAGCGATCGTCTCTAGTTCCCAGGTTTTAGCCGATAAGTCCGTTCCATCGCCGAAAATATCTGTTTGATGAGTAAAAACGATTATTCTTTTTTTTTTTCAAAATATTATATAACCAAGAAGAGTAAGAAAAGTGATTCAATTTTTGTGAGACTCAGAACACGAAATCGATTTTAATCTTTTACGATGGACGAAAGTATTTAATCCTTAAATTTCAGGTTAGTTAAATATTAATTAATGAGTTCACGGAACTAATAATTCATAAAAAAGCAAAGATAAAAAATATTATATTAAAGAAATATATAGACATATTACAATATATAGATATACTGAAACAAAATCGATTATAATTAAATATATTAAAGTAGTTTTATATAAATATAAATATAAATATCCTATGAAAACTTTATTTTCCGCGCTTTTTTTTCCCGTCGAAAATATCTCAAAAAATTTAAAGTATGAAATGAGAGATAAATATAGAGGGAACGACAGAATACGATGAGATAAGTACATATCTTTTGCATTACGTAACAAGCGGATAAATTATAAATCCATTATTCATCGATCTGGGAATTTAAATCAGTTCCAGTAGTGGATGACGAATATGTTACTAGAAATTGATATTTTGCATTGATATTTCGAAGGAACATCTCGGTGTGTGTGAAAGAAGATACATTTACTTTTAAAACTTGCAATATGCTAGATATATTCTTTAATTGTATATAGACATCAGACGTGAAATGGGACCAAATGGCTTATAACAATAACCGATAATTCTTCCTATATATAACAGATTTTCTCTTCCAAAGTAAAAAATTTGATATTTTTATTGAAAAAAAAAATCGATAGACGAGATTAGAATGAGGTTAAAAAAGTATTCTTTAAAAATGAATTAGTATATTATTACTGAAAAGCAATAAATATTCATTGATGATTGCATTAGTTATAAGTATAGCATTGAAGTCCACACACAGTATATATAATAATATAATTAATTAATTCTCACTTTAGAATAAGAAAGAGATTCTGTATTATATCATATAAAAAAATGCATTTTATTTCAATATAAATAAAAGAAAAATTGGAATTAAGGTGATTCTTTAGTAAAATGCCGAAAATTAATGAGGTGCCTTTGGGTGGACCAGGTCCACCCAAAATCTCACTAATATCTGCATAATCTGAATGAAATATTAAAACTACGAGTATAGCTTAATGAAATAGTATAAAACATACGATAATAAATCAATAGCTACATTTTCGTTAAATGAAAACAAGGTGACGTTATGTTTCGAGATTAAATTTGTATACACGTTTATGCATGTAAATATTTTTTTCAAAATGGCCGTTGACTCATTACTTTTTTGTGATCATTATAATCATTAGTTTTTAAACTATTTCTCATTTTTTAGAAAAGTCTATGATAATATTTATGTGCAGTTAATCAAAGAAAGGCCTTCGATTCTTACCTCTTATTCTGAATTATACATTCAAAAATTATATTTTTAATATTCTTTTTCTCTCATTTCATCTAACCTATTCTAGAATTTTTGTCAAATTTCGTAGTAATCAATTTCTATGGTAATTTGATTTACTAAAGAACTTAATGTCATAGAAATATTTAAGCTAATCTTAAAAAATGGTAGAAAAAAAGTATGATGAAATTTGTAATAAGAGAAAATGATTCTCGAGACTACTTATTCATTAACAAATAATAATTCAGAGATATTCTTTATATTCCGAATTTAATTTGTAAATTACAATTACTCTGTAACTCTTAAATTATACTGTTTTTATCGCATTTGAGACATTTTGTGCCCAATGATAGAAATAATGCTAATAACAGATAAATTAAGTGAATTTGATTTGTACTTAGATTTGTTAGACAGGTTTTAAAAATTTACAATTTAATTTCATTGAAATTTATATCTTCATCTCCGGTGTTGTCACAGATAATGACATTGTCATAATTGACATTGTTGTTAATTGTATTTTCAATAAAACTTAAGCTAATAATAAGAAAACAAATTTTATAATTTATGTGAAAAGAAGCGTCAGATTTTCTTAAATTAATAATTTATTTTTTTTCATGATATCAAGATTAATAATTATAATTTACAGTAAGTTATCTTTTAACTTGTATTATAGTTTCTTTCTTAAATATATATTAGAGCTCTAATAATCAGGAATGTGCTCTATAAAAATTATTAATTTATTAATAGATACATAACATACAATAATTTCTATCTGTACAAAATCTTTAGATTTTATTTGTACATAAATTTTTGGAATGAGAAGAAATTTAAACAAAATGTATTTATAATTATTATATTTACGTATATTTAATTTTTCTCAAATTACCTAAAAATTATTAATGTAACGTTGAGCACAGAACTTGCGGTTTTGAAAAAAAGAAATGAAGACGAAGGAGTTATGTATCTCCATTTTACAATGTGAACCAAAAGATAGAAACGTCGTAAGAAACGTCTCGAAAAACGGGAGAATGGAGTTAAGGCAGAAATATATATATATGTATATATTTGTGTGCGTGCGTGCGTGCGTGCGTGCGTGTTGTGTGTGTGTGTGTGTGTGTGTGTGTGTGTGTGTGTGTGTGTGTGTGTGTGTACACACGGTGCTGCCATTTTTCACGATACGAACGATGGCGTGACCAAGTAAGCGTTATTGCAAAGGTTAAAGCAAACCGCATGCGTGTATGGCTGTTGCGAGAGAACGAGTGGGTAGAATGTACCAGAATGAGTATTGTCTTTGCGAAAGGGCTGCGTTTTCTCTGGGACGGAGAAATACCTGAGCAGTAATAACAATGGCGCATGCAATGTATTTTTTGAAATGTTCCTTTTCGACTATATAAAAGTACGAAAAATGGATACATAGATACATAAAAGTAAGTAAATGTTTGACGGAAAGAAATTTAAATTTCTGTCATATTTTATTATTAAAAGTTTGTATATCAAAAATGATTAATAATGACGACGAGTTAAAATTTAAATTATTAAATATGAAAAATTATCATAAGAAAATAAAATATATGTTTCTTTACTCTCCGTCAACAATATGAAATTTTTATCTGCAACTTGGGTTTCGAACGTCAGATTTTTATATTGTTCCGAACTGTATACAAATTTGAAAAAATTCTTACATATTTGTGAAATCTTTAATAAGTTTTTACTATTATAAAAGTTGATTATATTTTTCTTATTTTTTACATATTTAATTTTTCTAATTTTTTTTAGAATTCACAGTCTTAAAATCGAATGTGCCTTTAAAGTCTAATATTACTAGTGGAAGCAATTATAATAATTATAATCATTATAAAACTAATTCTTCGAGTATCGTGAAACATATCGAGAGATTTCGTATAATTTACAGAGAATGAAAGTAATTTACTTGTAACGAAGTTACAGTTACAAATTACTTTTTTTGGTAACTGCGTTACTATTATTTTTTGATATAACAGTAATGTAATTATATTTTTTTGGCAACTATGATAACGAATTTTATAGTTACTTTTACCGTTCCTTTTTTAATCTCATTAGACCTAATATATTTTCGTTTATTTAATCTTCAGCGTTTAGATAGTATATATAATTTCCGATTTCAAAACGTTTTAATATTTTAAGATATTAATACGCTTCTGTGATTAATTAATTTATTATTATTAAATTTAAGATCTTATTATTTTTAAAAAGAGAAATTTTAATCCAAGCTTCATCTTTGTGCGTAATAATATATTAAAATGAATTGTACGAATTTGTACATATACATCAAATTGCCCAAAACTGCGTGTCAATATTAAAATATGGGTTGCGTGTCAATAGGATATATTTTTGTTGGAGGCAGTGCCGTCCCTCGTAGGCGATAGGCGGCACGCCCTGTCTCCATACGTTTTCCAATGCGAAACGAAGTCGATCTCACCTTCCTCTGCCAAAGGGCACACGATTTTTTACGCAAAGCGAGATTCACCTCATCTCTCCTTTCTGTCTAGGAACATACGACTTGCTACGCGTTCAAAAATAAAACTGTCTTTTTGAAATAAAATTTTTTTCTCACAAAAATCACAAATCCCCCTTTTAAAATATGATACACATGTCTTGTTATAACTAGTTTTGTTCATTACTGAAAAAAAAAATCGTAGTTTTAGGGGAGCATTACTTCTGAACATTTATTCTATGTCACACAAAAGTATAAAATAATTTCTAAAATACTCTTAACTGTCAACTGCCGCAACGCCTCTGCAGCGATTGTTGACAGGTGAGAAATATACCATTATTTCAGGAATTATTTTACATTTCTCCGTGATATGTCGGACAAATATCTCAGTTTGCCGTATATTTTAAATATTTTAGAATTATGAAATTATGTTTTTAAGAAAAAAATTAAAAGATAAAGCTGGTGTCATTATTGTATATTATATTTATCAACATTTAAACAAAAAATATTACAAATGTACATTCTCTCTTTTTTAGACTGGTTTTAAAAAAGTAACAAATAATTACTTTTTAAGTAACGATAACTGTAACAAGTTACTATATTTTTTTGGTAATGGTAACGAATTTTATAGTTACTTTTATCATTCCTTTTTTAATCTAATTAGACCTATATATATTTATGATCTAATATATTTTCGTTTATTTAATCTTCAGTCTTTAGATAATATATATAATTTCCGATTTCAAAAACCGTTTTAATATTTTAAGATATTAATAATCAGTAACTAGTAACGATATGTTATTTTTAACTTGTTATTTTTTAGATTCGATAACGAGTAACTGTATCTTGTAATTTTTACAAAATAACTTTTCACTCCTTATACTGTCTGAAAGAGTTAAAACTAAGTATGACATCGTATCAGTATTGCTAGAGTTTATTTTAACATTACACAAACTTCTCACCAAAAATTTCTCCTTTTCTCAAAATTATTTATTTTACAATCTACTTAGTTGATATTCAAGATTGTGTTAAAAAAATGAAGATTGAAAAAGTCTATTTAACTAGAAGCTAGAAGTAGATACAATACTTTTCCCAATCATTCTAACTATCCTAAGGAAAGGATCCTTCGTTGAGAAAGTCGAATAAAGAGCTAATCACGGAGCTAGCTTCTCGCGAACGAGTGGACCGAAGCGTGTCTGTTTCGGTGGATAAATCAGGAGATAAGAGTATGTCCCAAACGGATACAGCACGCACCCCGACCTCTCGTCCCTGAGTCGCGGGACACTATGCTGGATGAATGGCGGGGGAAGGAAGGAAGGAAGGCAGAGAGAGGAGGGTAGGAAGGAGACCCGGGTATAAAGTAACGCGAAACAGCAGCGCATTATTCACGGCATGAATTATTGATGAGCGCGGCGTAAAATATGAACGGCGGTGAGCCGTTATCAACGCCGGCGCAGAGCTCGTCCGCTCTTTTGATAGCGTGAGTCGCGTCGAATGCGCGGGCTTGCTCGCGCCGAGGCTCGCGTCCGAACAAATGGCCCGGCACAGGCGACACCACGCATATTGTGTTACATACGTTACATCCCTCTGCCAACGGAATCGCTCTTTCAGTTATTCCACGCGAACTCGCCCGCGTTCCGAGATCCTCGGTCGTGCGAATGTATCTCCTCTTTCCTCTGTGTCGTTATTTCCGAAAGATAATATCGCATTTATACTTTATTAAATTCAAGGAGAATAAATCTATACGTGTCGACGCAACATTTTGAATATTATTGCATAAATCACGATAATCACTGATAGAGTTCTCTTTACAACGTTGAGAAATAATGTTTATAACACCGCGTTCAAAGTTTTATTAATTTCCTTTGATGAGTACAGACTTGCTGCACATAGAGAATTTATTACCTGTTATGTATAATAATTAAATACGGATCAAGCAGATAAACATGGCTTATCTATTCTTTTTTTTTTGCGAAATTCTTCAGCCTCACGATTTTATTTCTAATCACTGAAAATGTACGTACAAATGGAAACGGTTGAAATTTTAATGTTTGCAGTCGGTTTTGACGTTTTCCTTGTTGCTACAAATCTAACTTTCGGTTTGAGAATACCGTATGGTATTCCACATACCGCGGTTGGTCTCATTGATTCCGTGGGCTTTTCACAAGCACAAGTTCATATAGGTTTAAAGCGAAATGCCGTGGGATCGCGTGGCTGTCGCGGGAATATCTTTTTTTTCCTATTTCGGCTTTAGCGCATCTCCACGGGGTATTTTTCCGTGTAACGCAATATTTGCGTATCCGTCGTTTTATGCGGCTTCGTTTCGCCTGGCTTCGGTGATCCTGATCGCACTGGAAAAAATATAGCCGACTATTCGTCGTGTCGGTGATGACAAGTCGGTTTTTAAAACGAAAGTATGCGACGGAGTGTAAATCAATAAAATATTTTATGTAACATTTTTGAGGCCAGGTTGCAACCGCAAATATATAGTAATAAATAGCAATAAACTAGTGTACGCATGTAGTTTAATTCCATTTTATAACATGATACATTGTGTACAATATTTCTCGTTGCAAAAAATTCATATGGGAAGCTTTTATTTTTTAACTGTCAGGTCATTCGATGATAAAAATTAAAAAGTGTACGTCACAATGACGAAATTTACGTTTGTGTCCTAACTATTCTGTCTTTGCAAATTCTTGTATAACGAAAATATAACTTCTCTCAGTTGACGAGCGTGTCCTCTTTCGCTGATACTATTCCCACATCGAAGTTTTCCATTATGTCAAAAGTTTCTCGAGCATCTTAAGTTTCGGCACATTAAGGAATTTATATCCGCGTATATAAACTCTTACAACCAGTGAATAAAGAGATGCATAATTGCTCTACATTAAATTCTCTCAGATATCCATTGGAATCTTAATAAAGTTCATTTAAAAAAACCTGCATAAATGCAGGTCAAGCCAATAAATAACAGATGAAGTTTTATATGAAGATAGAAATTAATTTTCTCGATGCAGTGTTTTCGTCGCTAAATAGCTTTTTCAAGAAGAGAATTTCTTAATTATGTAGAAATCTTTACCTAACCACAATGTAGCGAGTAAATAAAGAAAAAAAAACGATTGGTCAATTTTAATAAAAATGAGTTAAAAAGCTTGGACACAGCGAACGTCGAATTAGAAAATGCTTCGTTCGTAACGTGATAAAATTCTCATCAAAGGCGCGATGGTCTTCCGTTATTATTCCGTTATTATTTTCTTGCTCGATAAGGCTGTGTTTCACTTTCTCGGGAGAGGTACTCATTTTCCTCCAATGAGAGATCCCTTATCCGTCTAAATACAGCGTGGGAAAATCGTTTAAGCCTCCGCACGGACCATCGTTTGCATTCTTGTTTAAGCCAAGATAAAAGGAAACGAATAACGTGACTGGCAGAACTGCATTTAACGGCGCGCAGAAGAGAATCTGCTTCGTGTTATTTAGATTTTATAGGGAAAACTCGGTTAGTGGAAAGTAACAATTATTCCTTCGTTTATTTAAGTGACAACATTTTTTTTAAGTCTAGAAAACGATAATTGTTAATAATTATTGATAAGCGCTTAATTGCTTTAAGAGGTAATAACAGTAGTTTTAAAAATATCAAACATTAATTAATTTTTTACTATGAAAAGTTAACTTTTAGGTGAGACATTCAGAGATTTACAAGGAAGTCTTATAACGTATCAAATTCTGATTTTATTAAAACTTTATTATAAGTTACATAGAATTTCGAAAATATCAATAATGTTTTAAGAGATGATTTTATTTATTTATTATCCACAATATTTTATTTATATTTTCTAAATTCATCTCTTACGTTATTTATGCATATACAAAGTTTCATTGAAATTAGAATTTGATACTTCGTGAGAGTTAAAATAACAAAAATAAAAATAATCTAGACTACTGAGATCGGTCAACCTGTGAGTGACTCTATCTTGACCGATCGCGAAATCAACTATTGCATAAGAATATTCCTAAAGAAGATTCCAAAGAGAGTCGAAAGTTTTCAAGATTTTTTAAAGATTTGTACATTAAATGAAGTAACAATTTTATTGTAAAAAATTTTTGCCCATCTCCTTCCGCGCTAACTCTCAGTAGCTTACTTTTATTATTTTAGTAGAGAGAGAGAGAGAGAGAGAGTAATTTTTAGTAAACACATTTATTCCTTTGTTGTTAAAGATAAAACAACTTTTAAAACACTCTGTATAGTTGAAATTATTCCAAACAAATGGATGTAATCGATCCACTGAGAACAGAAGCGATCAGTGGAATGCAGTTCCCAAGTAGCGCTGAGATTCTGCCTAATCGCGCAGCGTCGATTCTCAGGAGGCGCGATATAATTTCATAATCAGAAAACGAACGAGGTGGAAACGGTTTCTCCGATCGCACGTGAACGCAATGCCAAGTATGTAGATACGGGCGGGGATTATGTGTTAAGCAGATATATACGCGCCCCCTGCGCGCAGGATATCGTAGGGATCGTCGTGTGGTGCATGCAAGGATATTACAAAACAAGCAAAAGGAATTCGCGAATCTGGCGCTCGCACCCTTTCATGTGCTCCCTTCCTCTTTCCTCACGCCTTTTTCCATCCCCTGCCCCCAAGGGTTGCATTATGACGGGATGCATAATGCAAGATGGGTATGCCGACGAGCTGTCTGTGCGTTATACATAGCAATGGCAGACGGACGCGATTCTGAAAAGGATTTTCCGAACAGGATATCCTTGCCACGGACTGCGTATATTTTCCATGACCGAGGTCGAGCGAACAGGTTGCCGCTTTTGTCGTCGATTTTCTGTGCGCCGCGCGATATCAGCCCACGGCTCTCCCGGATCGATGTGGACGTATGAAACATTTCGCGTAACTTGGAGTCGTGATCGTAGAAACGCTGGAAAATCAGAGCTGAGGTTGTCTATTCTGGAACGAAAGATATAAGAAACGTGATATTGCGAATAGCAGATGTTACTTAGAAATTTAAAAACTTTAGTATAATTTTGTTTTTTTTAATATATTAATTATTTCTATTCTATTTTATGTCCCGTTAAATTTCATTTATTAATTTCCACTTCCAATCCACGTCACGTAGCATTGACGAGCGATTATTATTTTATCGGAACAGGTGTGACATATTAAATACGGATGGTCATAATCAAACGGAACGAAAGTTGCGAAAGCTTCTAAAATTTTTTGCGATTACCGTAAAGAGAGAACGGAACAAAACGCGGTATAACTCGACTCATCAATGTAACTTTTCTTCACACGTACTCATTTAACTATTCCGAAAACTAAGCCAATAACACACCCGGAGTTTTTCGTGATTCTCAAATTTCACCGCGGACTAACGCGAGGACTCGTCGAGAGGAATGTTACAGGAGAAATGCAATCCTGCAGTCGCCCATGTCTTGCGGTTTGTGTGCAGAATGTCGTGTGGGCGAGAACGCGGATGCACCGACCATCTTGCTCGTCGCTCGAGCGCATACACACGTAGATACGCGCGCGTACACGCGCACAAGCACGTAAGCAATGCTCTGTTGTTTACACGCATTCCGTTCTCCATTGATCCTCTTTGCGCGAAATCGGGGATAGTTCGGTCTTGGCTGCCGGCACTTCTGGGATTGTTTATAAGACTTCCGGTGGCTGCCACGCTTTTCAAAGCTTCTCAGGACTCCTGTCCAGCTTTCATCCTCCATCGTCTTTCCCTATTTTGGTCTCGTTTGCTCTCATCTCTCTCTCTCTCTCTCTCTCTCTCTCTCTCTCTCTCTCTCTTTGTTTTTATATCTATTTTCTCTTTCTATCCTAAAGATGGTTCTCTTCTTTTGCTCTTTCTGTCTTTCTCGATTTTCTTCTCCATCTTTTCCTATCGTCTATCGACGGCAAGCTGATGCCAGACAACAAGGGAGATTGTATGTATTACCTTGCCTGTCTGTCGCACGCCTACCCCGCCGTTTCCCGATCTACTTTCGAATCTTGCCACTAGCGATGCGATGTGATGCGATCCGGCTGTGCGCTCTCGCAATGCAATGCGATCAAATCGAAGCCCCGATATCCTGTCACGGGCTCACAGGTATGCACGCATGTACAAATGTGTTCGTAGCATTCTAATATGTTCGTATGCCGAAAGGAAATACGATATATTTGATACATATTTGTATAATTCTTTAAAAATTTGACTAGAATGAATAAATTTTTTAAAAATTAAGATTCAAATTTATGATTAAAAAAACGTTAAATAAATTTACGTCGACTGCGTAATTTATATATATTGTGTGCGTGCGTGTGCGCGTGTATGTGTGTCAAGAAAAAATTCTTTGGATATCTTAAAATCTTAAAATATTCATTTTTTTCTATTTTTTTATATTACATACTGTTTAATATTATAGATGAAATGAATTATTGAAATAATAATGTGTATTTAATAATAACGTGTATTTATACATCGTGTATTTAACAATCGGATACATATTTTAAGTCATTTACAGTAATGAAATTAAAAGCTTTTAGCCAAACATTTTTTTCTCTAATTTTCTGCAGACCATAAAACATTGGAATGATAAGAAATGTCCTTATTCATGCAAATTGGTAGTTTAAAATGCTCAAAAAAACTGAAGCCTTGTTGTGGGCCTAAACGCTTGATTTTAACTTATTGCCGTATTCAGGACACGGGCTTGTGGTGCTTGGCGTTGACAGAAGTTAATGGAATACCGCTACCAGGTATGGGGTAAACTTCTACGAGGTCAACCGTTCGTGTGAACTTGCGCAACATCCTTGTAGTGTATGCACTAACGTTGTCACAATACGAGTAAACTTGTAGTGAATAGTGGGGCATAGCCAAATACGAGATGCAATCAAACACTCTACTTTCTACTACGTTTATGTAATAAAGCTAGTTTACGTATTGTATGTACGTCACATTTTTTTATGTAAAAGATTTTTTAAATATGAAGAGTTAACCTTTTATTAACGACACTTCTACAGAGACAGCTCAATAATGAATTCTTTAAAAATTAGCTTAAAAATTAGAAGCTTCTTCCCCTCAATGGAAGTTAGTTAATTTCAAATAGACTCTACTTTAACAGAATTTTAGTTCGTAATACAGTTTCCGAGCTAATGTATTTAATGTCTGAAATTAAGAGACGAAGAAAGGCAGTATTCCGTAGAATTTTTATTGCAGACACCTCCAGATTTGTCGGAAGTAGTTAACAGTTTTTACGTTTAAATTAAGATAACCTTGTAAATTCGAGTGAATGAATAATACGACAGCGATTCATAAAAATAAATGTTATAGCCTGAAAATAACGAAATCGTACATATAGGATAGGAGAGGATGTTAATGTCCTTTGGATGCTTGCATCTTGCATACATCTCGTTTAATCGCGCCTCATTTTTCAGTAAAATCTTATATAATTCACAAGGATAATTCACATTTAGGTTTTGGTTCATGATTCTTTTATTCTAATGAATAACGAAAAAATGAAGTACAACTTATAACTAATAAGAATTAAATTAGAAATATGAAAATATTTCATATTATTTTAAAATTTAAAATTTCTTTTTTAATCTTTCAATTAAAAATTTATTCTTTAATCTTTCAATTTTTAAGTTTTTAAATCTTATTCTTTTTACTTCAAAAACTAACAACTAAAATTTTTGTTTTAATGTAAATTCGCATATACATTGTAAATTGCAGTTTTAATCGAATTTCAAGATTGACTATTATTTTGATTTGAGAAATGAATTATTTTTACATATAAAGATTGCGGCAGATATAATTAATGTAATAAGGTTAGACGAGTTGAATCGAATAATTTATTCGCTTCGCAATTAAAAGCCGTTTTGTAATACGAAGTGGCTTTGAAGCAGCATAATGATTTTCAGGTAGACTTCTCTTTCTAGAACCTCACACAAGCAGAGTAATTAAAGGAAGTGGTACTTTTCCGTTCTTTGAAATACGCAGCCGTAGTTTTTCAAAGGCCTTCGTCGTTTAGAAAGGATTAAATGCGTTAAACCTTGCTTTCTTTTGCTATTACATTTCCTCCTTAATAGCAATAAAAAAATTAGAAGCTACAATTGTTTCAAAACACACAAAAAATTTTAAAAATAGTTAAAAGAAATAAAAGTATAATATTTAAATATTTAGATACATACATTCTAAGGATTTTTTTTCCCTATATAATTCTCTTTATTATATAAAATAATGTTTAAAAACGACGGAATATTTTTTCTCTCAAAAATATCTATATGATATACAACAATTATAACATTTCGTTCAAAATATAGTAAAAAAATGTTTGCATAAATAGAAAAAAATAAAAAATTTAAAAATAAAGGTATTTTAGTAACCAAACACAGATAAAAATTATTTTTTAATTACATTGTTAATCAACGAGTTGATTGAAAGAATTATTAGTTCTATGTGATTAACTTATTACAGTCAGAAATACAAGCAAGTTTGGAGGTTATAATGAAAACGAGAGAGAAGTGATGGAAAAAGAAATCGGTTTAACGAACTAACACCTAACGAACGTATCTTTCTCCCACGCTGTCTCCTTCTGTTTCTGTCTTTCGCATTACTTTTTTTTCCTCCAAGATCGAAAGCGATGCGCGCGGCGCATCTATCCTATATCGAAACTCAATTGAGTCTAGACCGCGGTTATCCGTTTATCGCTATATAACCACTGGAGAGTTGGCGAGGTAGATACATTCCCGCGAAAGGAGGCGAGCGATTAATCACGTTTTACTCGGTTCCGAGTCAGACCAATTTGGCCGGAAAGGTCGTTGTTTGCCCGATAAGGAACGCCAGGGGATGGAAACGCGATGCTGGCAGTGCCTTGTGGAACAATCGGTGAATCTCACCGTTGATCCGCAGTAGACAATCTTATCCGGTCACCGACGAATAAAACCTCCATCGTTTGCTCCTTTTTTTTCTTTTTCTTTTTTTCATTCGGCTAGTAGCCGTTCACTCGATTCATCTCGATTTGACTTGAGTCAAATCTTCACCGGAGTCCACTGCCAATCTTGCGTCGGTCCCAGACACGTTGAGTGGTGCATTTTTCGTGATGCATTTGGAAACGCTCGATTTGTAGCGTCTTACTACTGGTGGATAAGGCACTCTGGTTTCTTTATAGCATGGACGTGAGATGATATTCCTTGCGGTTGACAAAGATATCATCTTACGACAATGTACGGTCAATTTGATAGTAATTTTCGACAATGCGCTTCAATTTTTCATCCTCTGTCCAAAGAGAGAAAGACGATATCTGCAAAGAGTGAGCTTGAATAGATACTAAAGATCTGTTCTAAAAAAATATATAAAATACTTTTTTTATAAAGAACTTTTTTTGTGTAGAAATGAAATTATTCATACGAAATTAATTTAAATAGAAATAATACAAATGTTCCTATGTATTAATTTGTCTGAAGATGTAAGTCGCGCCGTTTAAAATAGATAGACTAGAAATAGACGCGTCTACAAATTTTTAATTTAAATAAAACTTCTTTATTTGGTTGAAAAAAGTGCGCTACGAATATACATCTTATACTCGTTTCTAACGATTGAACGATATCATCGAGGCTCTACCTGTCTCTCTTGCTATCTCTCATTTCTTTCTCTCTCTCTCTCTCTCTCTTTCTCTCTCTCTCTCTCTATCTATCTATCTATATCTGAAGAGACCGGAGGCCCGCAAGCGGTAAATTAATTCGAACGACAAGCGCAGTCGGCGCTTCCACTCGCGCCGAATAAACATCAGGGCCAGAAGTTGACCAGACTGGAGCGATCCATGCCGCAGTACTGGAGGACGCGCCATATCTGCGATCTACGTGCCCATTTCCCGTGGCCCGTATAACGTATTTGGCACCGATCCTCCATTGCATCTGCATCGGACGTCGTCGGCGTTGCACAGGACGGATTATAGGACGTGTATCCCGTCGATCGCAAATTGCGCGATTCTATCTCTCCGCATCGACACGAATCTTCTTAATTTTTTTTCTTTATGTTATTGCAGAAAAATCGTTAATATCGAGGCGATATCGATATTATTGATATTACGAAGAAAATACTCTATAAATTTGTCTTTATAGAATATTTCTATACTTTCTTCGTAATTTATCGTATCTCAGCGAACACTGCGAAACATTTAGAGTATATGTTTTCATTTCAACTACTTATATATTCTAATCTATAAATTATTTCTAAAATATAACACGCAAACTTCTAGCGTGTGGTGCTCGAATTATCTTTGCACGAAAATTCTATATTTTCAATTATTTAATTATTGACTTCTGCATATCCTTGTATCTCAAAAGTTTAATATAGAGTTAAGTGACATGGGAAGATTGCCGGAGGCCAACTATGTCCATGGACTATAATCTAAACAAACTATCATTAATTTCAGTATGTGTGGTAGATACTCTCTGTGCCAATAAACATCAGTGACAGCGACCAGGCTCGCGGCGTTTCTGACGCACTTTGGGTGCCGGCAACATTCGAGATATACCGTGCACACGCGTTTGTATGGTATACGTAGTATATTTAGTATCATGGTATCCGCACCAGATGTTGTCATCGCTCGCTTCGGACTTCGCAATGAACGTTCGTTTATTATTTCTCGACTAGCTCATGTTAATTGCGAATAAACTCGGACTTCAATTACCCACTCACATTTCGTGCAACTCGTGCACATTTTACTTGAATATGCTCTTTCAAGCGATTTACAGATCATTTTCAGTTATTTCACGCATTTAGGATCAGTAATAAATAAGTGAAATTCGGCAGTGGCTGTTTTTTTTATTTATATTATAATTTAATTGATATTATATAATAGATTAAAAAATATTTTTGTTTTATCAGAAAATACTTTACGGAAGAATTGAATTAACAGAAAGGAATTTAAATATTAATTTTATTATTAATTATTATATATTATGAATGTATATTATTATATACTATATAATAGTAAATTTTAAATGAATTAAATGAATTGCGTACACTGTTGTGTAACAAATATAAATCTCGATCTTTGTTTGATATTTAGATAAGAATATGCCACATTTATTTGTATAATGAATATTCAACAGATAATTTGTTTACATAATTATGATTTATTTTGAATTATTTTATGTAAGTTGCATCTTGTATCTTAATCATGTTTCAATTGCTCAATAGTTGAATAATCGATGCACAGTCTAGTATACGATACCTATTGGCAGAATTATACGTCAAGATCGAGTATGGCTGAGGTTAAATCGAATTTATTGCGTCGAGTCGATTGTTCGAGCAGCTAATCGGTACATCAATCACGAAAAAGGAAAGAGCAATTACTCGGTGGTGCACAAGCTATTAAGCTTTTATCACGATTCTTAAAGAGAACAGTTGTTTTAAAATATCTTTACTCAGAATCGAATCAGGCACAAGCTTAATTATAATAAAAATATGAGCATATAAAAACAAGTAAAAAATTAATTTTGAAAATCTTGGAAACTATTTTCAAATTAACTCGAGAAAGCTTAATAATCTTTTAATACACAAACAATTTAATCAGCATACAATATTTTTTTATTCGATCTTTATATTAAATAAATATTTAAAAAAACATTTTAAAAATTGTGTGCTGATGAGGTAAATGTAAAATTTCTTCCCCAAAAAACTTGTTTCATTTTACACACAAAGAGTATTATATTATTTTTATTAATTATCTAATAATCTTATTTGTTTATGTTATAAAAAAGAGTTATCAAGAAATTTGATAAACTTGACAATATATATTTAGGTATCGTATGTAGAATAGTATCGAAGTAGAATAGTCTCGTGTGTAATAAATCGTAACGTAGCAGGATGAAATATTTGCAAAAACGCAATCGCTTCCTCTCTATTTACTGCTATCGGATAAACATTCGGGCAAGAATCTGACAGCTCGACGGTGGATGGCGTCGCGCTTCCGCAGTGAAGTGGTACTCGAACTATACTTTATTTATTTTGTGGACTGCGTATATAGAACATCGTTGGCATCGTGCCCCCGTTGCATCTGCGTTATTGCTCGTTGTCGGGTACAACAGATTTCGTATTGGACATCTTTCGCAATGTATCGACTTCTGCGTCAATCGCAATAAGCGTATCCGATGTAATGGACCGGGAATGATATATGTAACAGAAGCTTGCTGCTCAAATCATGCTTCAATTTACTTAGTTGCATCGAATACTCGATTAATTCAATTGACGAACGAAGAGATATTTCTTGTTAAAAGCTATTTCTATATATTTCGTTGCGGGTAAATAATTTCATTTCCTTTAAAAATAACATAACTAAAAGAATATGATTTTCAAGTTATTATCACGATTAGATGAAGCTTATGTTACCAATCATTAACTTAACTTCAAAACAATTTGTTGATCAAATAGCATATGTATCGTATTCTTAAGGTTTTCAAAAAAAGATCATAATACCTTTTTCAAGAGTAATACATTTTGAGTTGTTTTTATAAGAAAAAAAGGATCTCCTACACAGAACGTTTAGAAAACAGTTTTGGTGATCGAAATTTAAGGAAGAGATTGTTTTATGTTGAATTGAATCATTTTAATTGATTAAAGTAAAACTATTGATATTTCAAGTTATGTCTTTTACTTTTGATAAAATATTCCAAACTTTTTGTAACTTTATAGGATATTAAAATTATCAACTCAAAAAGGATGATTTTTTAAGGGCTGTAAAAATAACAAAAATGTTCCCAAGAGTTATATTTCTAAGCGTGTATTTTTACCAATATTAATTCATTAGTCAATAATTTTCTGTTGAATTGAAAAATAGATTTACCTCTTTTCTGAAAAACTTAAATTTTTTAATTGTGTATTTTTGAAATATGGAGATTTAAAATGTGAAGAATAAAAATACGTTTTGACACGTTTTATTTTTTCAAATTCTTTGAAAATGTTATTTACGATTATAAATTTAAAAGATAAAATTCTTAAATTCAAAAGATGTATTGTAACATTTATAAAATATCTATAATATACATTGAATATCTTTCACTAATTTTGTTGTAATTTCATATGCAAAGCAGCAGTATAAATTTATAATTCGAAATAAGAGTGGAATATCATATATTTTCAAAAGAAATTCTGAATATCATATTAATTTTTCAAAAATTTTTTCAAATCATTTTCGAAAGAATTGGGGAAGGGAGAGGTCTAAAGTCACAGAATCGAAATCACTTACCGATTGGCACGTTGACAGCGATGAGAATGACAAGAGCGCGGTGGCAGAGCATTGTGCGCTGCGGTGAGAAAGAGAAGAGCCGAGGAATCGTCCGTCGTTGATGGCGGCCAGGCCTGCTCCCTTTATCTACTTAACCCCGTCATCTTCTACACGGACCTCCGTTTCCGATGCTCTGACACATAGCATGCCTGAAACAATCGCGTTGGTTCGATCATTTACTTGAGAGGGCAGTATTATCAGGCCCGTCGCTGCCGCTCGCTGTAACGATCTCCCACGCCGCTTTATCGTCCGTTTCCAGCGAGCGAACTTTCGGGTTCGCTCAACGTGTTGCAGCTTTGCATCTCAAGATCGAGCAGCAGCGTCGCGCTCGCGTTCTCCGGCCGAGCGTATCGTTTCGCTTGGTGACGTTCATCGATCTTGGCCAACTTTGTTGGCCAAAAGCGGAGCAACGTTAATTTCGCTGTTCGCAATGAATAAGAAACTATTTTGACATTTTCGACACCGCGTGCCTACGATACATAATTATTAATGCAATTGCAATCTGCCTTTCTTCTTTCCAGACATTAAAAGATAATTTTATTTAATCAAGATGTAATAAAAAAATTATGTCTCTAGAAGTTCGGAATCAAACATATACATGAGTTAGAATAATTAAGACAATTTATTTTCACTGAATTTGCAACGTGTGTGACCAGTGTATATCTTTCACCTGTGAATAGAGATTTTGAATAATTTGTTGCCGTAAGCGAATTAAAATAATATAAATTAAGTAATTAGTATTAATTAAATTAATATTTTTAGTTTTTTTTAAATTATAATAGATGAAGCAAGAGAAACATTTTTATAAAAGACCCCGTACTAGTTATATGGAAGTCCTGTAACGAATTAATTTCGACATATGTTGTATAATGTAGTAAAGAAACAATGTCATATAAACATAGTTCAAATAATGAATAACTTTTTTATAGTGTGATGCACTGTGAGTACAAAGTTTCACATTTTTATTACACTGTAACTGAAAAGCTGTCTATTTATTTAAGCTTTGTATAACATATTTTGTTCATCACGTTGCAAGCTATAACATGTGAAAATTCCAAGACTCAGTTTTTTATGTAATTAATATGGAGTTCTTTAGATATATATTATAAACCAATTTGGAAGAAAATTATCAAACTTCTTTTTGAGAAACATAAATGATACTTTTACATTAAACGAAGCTTGACTGAATTTTTCAATATTTATAGAAACTGTATTATTACGGTACTATTTACAATCCGCATTTACAAATTAATAAATGTCGCGATAAATTTAATTATATCGCTGTTACAATTTGACGAGCGCGCTGTCAGTTAAAATAAGTTATTTCCGCGAATTTATAAATTATCACAGGCGCCGACAGAATTTACGGGAACGAAAACGGGTGGAATGCAAATAGCACGTTTGTCACGTTTATGTAAGTACGTGTCACGTATATATTCGGCGATAAATTGCTCCTAAATGCATTTCCGCTTTAGACGATTTCTGTCGCCGTGGGAGAAATTAATCACGCGTGTTCACCGTCCATTATTTTATGACTTACGCATATCGTAGGCGATATACTGATGTTATAGTACTCGTGAAGTAGCCGATTTTATTATATAAAATCCACGTGTTATATGTTCCACGTAATACGCACGATACAACACTACGATTCACTTCCGCTTATTATGCACACGGCCGTTAAGCGGCGATAAACCGTTAGTAATGTTGTATTCAAGTTCCGTCCGAAAATTCATTCTTCGATCATGAAATAATCAGAGCACAGTCCATTGTTTCGATCGATTTATAATCATATATTAATAACTTGATTAAGATCGCAATCAAATACAAATGCCAGCAACGTCACTTTCAATTTATGGGTAAGTGAAACTATGAAAGTTTAATAATCAATTTTACGATCTTCGAAATAATGTTTTATGCAATAATTTTGCTTTGATCGTTCAATGTTAATAAACATTCGTTGCCAAAAATTTATATGAATTGTGAAAATACCATGAAATATTTTGTAACTATGAAAATGTATCAATTTTATATTTTGATTTCTATAGAGAGAAAGAATCATTGATCTCTCTTTTTTTCTTCATTAATAAATATTATCAATTACACTTTTACGTATGGATAGCTGCATTTCTCTATGCGTCTCTCTGCTTCCGTTGATAGTCATCCATTTAACGTGTATTAATCGAACTATGACATCCGAGTGTCGTTCCATCGTCGTCCGTTTGTTTCCGTTTCATCAACGTGCGAAGAATAATACGTTAACAATGAACGAGCTTGCAACTCGATTATCGACGCTTGCAAGTTTAAAGCAAACAAGATCTAGAGAAAGGGACGTCGACAAGCCGACGACGAGACAGGACGACGAGGTAAAATGCGAAACACGAAACTGGCAATGCTGCAGTTCGTTATTGGCGACGTGAAGCCAATCCATACCAACTTCGAAGCGCAGAACCGACAACGAATTGTTCGGCTCTTGCACATAAACGAACGAACAAAAAGTGACCATGGAGTTAACAGTAATTTGTATTCCGTATTTATATATCGTACTTATGCGCGTTATCTCTCGATGATCCTGATTTGCAGCCCGCTTCATTTGCGACTAATAAAACAGAGTGATAATATATTGCTACTCCTGCGAATTATCAATAAACATATAATGTCAATTTCGCTGTTTGTTAATAGTTTATATTGTATTTCACTTTGCGAAAGATGTTTTTATAGAGAAATAAAATAAAAATCAATCAAGAATCAATTAATTAATTAAACGGCAATATACGGCGCTTCGAAGTTAGATTTAAAGATCTAGTATCTTAATGATAATATTTCTATATGAATATTTAAATATATTTTTTACATCAAATGCACGCTAAACACAATCGATGTTGAAAATGTAATCCTAAATTAAAGCTAGAAATAGTAATATTATAAATTGAATATTGATCGTCAATTAATAATAATGATTCTAACAAATATCTTAAAAGAACTGAAAAGAACTTATTATAATTTGAAGTACTGAAAAATATATTTAAATATAGACATATAAATGTATATATTTAAATATAAAAATGTATTTAAATATATACATTTATGATATAGAAATATCATTAAATACTAAGATTTAGTTGATAAATATTAGACTCAACCGTATATTATTGGCACTGTTTTTACTTAAGATTTATTTATTTGTATAAACGATCTAGTTTAACTTATTATTGTTAAAAATCAAGAATTACATGATGGTTAAGTCTTTTATAATTCTATATTTTACTGATTTTATCTTTTTGTAATTGGGAATATAAGACATGTTTTAAAAGGGACTAAAAGAGAAGAACGTTGTGCCGATAAACAGCGCTTACGCAAGGATGTTACGTGCATAGATAATATGATAAGGGCGGTTTGATAAAGCTGGCGTGTAAGATAATGTAGCTGAGATAATTATTTTTCCACTACGACTGTTGGTAAATCTTATTTCCTTTCTGTGATTAATTAGCGGGCCTAGACGGGAATGATAATGGATGCGAGATAGATACCAACTCGAGTCTAAGAGAGGATGAAAAACAGTTCAGTCTGAATAAATGTCGGACGTGCCATCTTGATGCGCATGAATGACGAGCGAGCTGATATATGCAGATCGCGCTTCCGAGAAATTCTAATTATCTAAATTTTATTATAATACATATTGCATAATTTCTTTATATCCATATTATTTCCTAATGCCGTTTTTTAAGAAAAAAATATTCGCTTGATATCTTTTCTCCAAAAGCGTTGAATCTTGAAGAATTATAAATTTTTTAAATCTCAAAGTTTTCAGGAATTTTTTTCAACCCTCTAATGAATTCTTTCTTTAATCTTGAATGTAACAGCGATTTTTTAAAAATATATATCTCGATTTTCAAATTAAAAATATTTTATCTCATTTATTCATTTTTGTTAAATAAATTATACAAAAATGATTGAATTTCAGAATATTGATTTGCAATTTCTTCAAAAATAAAACAGTCTCTCTCTCTCTCTGTCTTTCTGCTTCTAAATATAAATTTATGGAAATTTTAATATTTTTCTGAATAATAATTACTTAGATGCTTTTTTCACGTATCAATATCGCCGTTGCGTATCAATATCGCTCTAATATATATATATATATATATATATATATATATATATNTATATATATATATATACTACTAC
>NW_012130069.1:8038913-8052457 GCF_000143395.1 Atta cephalotes | reverse complement strand
GTACCCTCCGGTCGTCTCTAACTATANCTACTACTATATATATATATATATATATATATATATATATATATATATATATATATACATTACTCAGAACTTCTTAGCACCGCAATTGAATGGCAGGACATTAATCCACCAATCTTCCGTAACACGATCAAGACGTTCACTAAGCGGCATGAAACTAAGCTAATGTATGAATGAGGAAAATGATTAAATTCGAAACTAGCTATTTCTCTTAGACTTGGTATCCCCGAGAGCTCTAACGCTCTGCAAAGTTCAGTTCCGCTCGCAACAGAATCGTCGAAAGAGGCCCACCTATGTGCGGGATACGGAATATGTAAGACACGCGCGCTCACGCGGGAACCATTCTCGGTGTAGCACGGCGTGTAAGTCGGCAAATTCGTGAATATTCAGTAATTCTGTCCGACCTTCCCCGGGGCGAGTTTACGGTTCTCGGTCTCGCTTTTACGAGTTCGTCAGGAAGAAACGACTTCGCGCCGAATCGACGAGACGTCCTTTTCTCGTATCGTTACTGACGCACTCAGGGATATTTTCTCTCTATTGTGAAAAGTATCCGACAAAAAATTCGGAAATAAGAGGAATTCATTTAGAATTTCATTGTAACAAATTACATATAGTCAAGGAGTTGCATCATGGAATGCAAGCCTCGAAAAAATCAGATCAAAATATAAGCTGGTATGCGTCAGTAATTGTAACAGTGGCTATCGTTATTTAATTTTGTTCTCTTTTTTCGTTATCTCAATTTGATGAGGATTACCCGATAATTCAATCCAATATTTTACACATATCAACAAAGTGTTATTCAATGGTAAAAACGTTTTTATTCGAATTAATAGAAGAAACATTTTACAGCCCCAGATCACGAAGCCATAAAATGTATTCAAGGATAGATATAGATCCCTCACGCTCATGCAAAGTCGCGTATAAAATTAAATGACGTCATTTAACGCGAACATATCATTTATTATTATCATTTATTATTTAGGACATTTTTAGTTTTAATATCTTAAATTCCACGACTTTAAAAATTCAAACATACGTGTTATTGTTTTAAATTATACGTTCCATACACATAAAACAATGTTTTGCTGCTTCAGCTAGAATTATAAGCTTTTGTATCTCATACGCATAGAATTTATAGCATAAATATAAATTCTATCTCTATTATCTATATGATTAGATACAATCGCAATATTTAGAAGTTTATCTATTTCAGCTATTTTTTTTGTACTTAAGATAATTTTCATAATTGCAAGATCACTTTTTTGAGTGTATCTGCGTATATCAGAATTTTATCGCGATACTGAAATGTTGCACTTTCATTTCTATTTTCGAGCAATCAGTCCTTGCGCAACATTGATAAAAACGTTCATATTAAACAGAAAGTTGTGCAAAACCTAAAATGATAGCGTGCTTCCGTCGTATCCCTTGTTGGTATTATTTTGTACTTATAAGTTAGACAGCACATCCCTCGGGTTATGAAATATTCGTTGAAGATATTCACAACTACCAAACTTGTATCGTGCCGTCCACATCAAATATATTTCCCCGCATCCCATTTGTGTTATTTCTCACGTCTTGGTGATGCAGCCACAGTGCAAATTCAAAGTATCCAAAACTTTGCCCCGACAAGAAATATAATAACATCTTATAAGATCCGCCTTGACCTCTGACGATATCAACGTAAAACGATTCATATCGAACTTCCTTTTCACTATTTATTTATAGAACGTAATTAAGATTGTGCTTAAAATCAATGCGATAACTCACGTCTACTTTGAATCTGAAATAAAACGATATCGATTTATGACTAACACTCGTAAAAGATCTAATTTAACAGATTCCAATTTTAAATGACCTTAAACTACACATCTATTTTGCTCTAAAAGCAGTCCTGATGTCTGTCTGAAGTGCTTGGCTAAAATAAACTTGATGGACGATTTCTTTCAGAAGCTAGATGTAACTCCGACCTGAAAGGCTTAATCGCGAAATTAATGAACACTGGCAACTTGCTCGTTACCCTGTGTCACCTTATCGTAGATCATTATCGTTAGGTATAAAATGGCGTTAGGTATAATTCTGTGGCGTAGCCGCACAGACGAACAGTGCTGATAATTGGTGAAAAATGACGAGAGACTTTGTACTCTTAGTGGCTGTCATCTATCCTTATTAAGATCAAAAAATATTAATTCACATGACACTCTTCTTTCTGATCTCTCTGTATAAGTTTGTCGGCGCGATTTCGTCTCCGATGTAAGATTACTTGTCGATCGATCCGGTTAGCCGGTCCTACTAGAAAGGGTTTTTAAGCAAAATTCATTTGTGAAGTCTGCGGTAGACAAAATGGATTATAGGCTTCCTCTTTCGCCCTATCCGATCGAAGGACACGCGGGAGGGTGAAAATGCTTGCCGTTTCACGGCGTAAAGAAGAAGTCGAACCCAAGAAGCATCGAGAGAGCGGACGCGAAGAGGGAAGTCCGAAGAGATCCTGAGCAGGGAGAGACCTGTCGATAACGTGATGTGACGAGTGACAGACTTTTTTCCTCGGCTACTCCATTAACATCTCATTATGAACACTTCGGCGGCCTCGCACCGCTCGGGCAAAATATCTTAAGTCGAGTTCGAACTTCCATTAAAATATCTGCCGAGCTCGGCGAGCCTTCGTCGATCACACGAAGCGACCGGAAGCGTTTAACGCGCTCCAAAAGTGTTGGTAGTATCCGGAAAGTGTTGAAGACAGTTTTTTGCCTCGTGCCCTTGCTCGCTTCTCTTTGTCAAGGAATCGGCGATGACAAGCCAACGTATAAAGGAGGAAATCGGATAAACCACGTGAACGTGACTTTTTTCCCTGGGCTTATCTCTCCGAAGATGCGCAGGTAGGAACGAGGTGTAGGGAAGTGGAAAATTCAAAATGTATTATCTTACTTCTTTCGAGACGAAAATACAGGACATTTGAAGAATAGGATATTTTAATGTTCTGCATTTCACAATATAAAGTTTAAATATTTAATAATTGCTATAACATTGTTTTTAAATTAATACAAAATTATTAATACAAAGATGATATATGATGAATTAACACGTTAATTCTTTGTATTATTACATTATATTGTTAAAATTTGTATTTGCGTATAATATTCATATTTTAATACGCGATTATTGATCATATAGTTTGTTCTATTATTGCACCTGTGCCAACATTGAATCGCAATTGGTATTGCAACACGATATACCACACCTGCTTATCGATACTGAATACCAATCATATATCCGACACTTGCACATGAGTGTGCGCATTGGAATTCCTTTTCATGCTATTATCATAACTATCGCGGCAATCGAAATGTCGTAGCTTTTAGTTAAACTGTGGGCGCTATTAAATTAGGAGATGCTACAAAGCATGTTCCTTGAATGCTAATGGAGTTAGCTAACTCGGTCGCCCGAATGCTACTTAATCGCTTTCTACAATTTCTATGCGTATTTACGATAAGCGAGATGCACGATTGCATGGCATCGAATACAGAGTAGCTTAAGGAATTTTCCATCTATGAAAGAAGAAAACTTATTCTGCCGCTATTCTTTCGAATAACGATGTAGTTTTTAATAAAACAAAAAATTATAAAGAAATAACAAATTTTTCTCTATTGTATTAAAGGTAATACTGAAAGTTTGGTGGCGATTTAGAACCTGAATCAAAAATTATTTTTATAAGAAATAAATACGTTTTTAAAAATCAATTAAGAGCAAATTTAAATTATAAAATTGTTAAATATAAATATTTACTTTATTGAACTGTTTCATATGTTTCATATGTATATAACATTTGTTTTTACTCGGAAAAAATATAAACTTCCAATTCCAGTAACTTTTTGTAGAGAGTATATACCTGATAGCTTTAAAAACAAATCAAGAATATTTGTGCATGATATTGCATTTTCTGTTTTTTAAATATAAGTTTAAACGTACATTCATTAAAATTTATTTTTAATCAAATTTTCTAATATATTAATACGTTTTTAAATTAGAGTTTTTCTTCTAACCCATGGAATTCCCCAATTTTCACTGAGCAATTTGTTAGCAAGAGATACATTTTTGTTTAAATGCTAGTTCGCCACAATCGTGAAGATTATGATCAGCTTGGAACGTCTACGGGATGTCGTATAAGTGCGAACGTAATTCGTTCTTCGTACAAAAGCACCCTAATATATCACACTTCGCGACGCAGCTCTATGCGAGAGGGAGGAAGTACAGAAACGTATACTCTCCGCGGAAAAGTCTGCAAATGAATTCAGCGGAATTTCGCCGTCGGAAATTTTATGACCGAAATTAGCATATTTATTTTGCGCAGAACCGGTTGGAAAATCGCGAGGCATTGCGAATTCTAGGCAAGGGTCTCTTGTAATATTTTTTAATTGCCTTTATAAGGATTGCATTTCGTGTTGTGTTTCGTTCTTTGTTAACCATTCTGAGAAGTGCTTCTCGTGACGGAGAAATGAAATCACAATTGTAGATCACGTACGATTGTGCTAAGATTGTATGAAAATGTAAACGAGAGATGTAGAAAATACACAAACAATATTTCATGTGCGAGATTTTTTTTTATTTCTCGAGAATTTTTTAAATATATATAATGTACCAATGATGGCGATGTTGCTTTTCTTTCCATTTTTATCTCAAATTTGAATTTTATGACAAATAAACGAAATGATATCTTATATATAAGATAAAATATATAAGATAAAATTTAAATAAGTATACGAGAGAAATAATGACATTTGTTTGCCGATAATTCAAGTAAGGAAGAACAGAAACATCTGGTATACATTTCAGATGCGTATCAGTGCTGTCTTATGCGCAAACAGGTCATTGGGTTCAGATCGCTCGCTGTGCAAGAGAGTTTCTTAGAGGAAGGAGAAATGGTGTCTCGAGTGCTGAACTATCAATAATAAAACCGAGTTTACTACCACGGGGAAATGGTGGCGCTGTGCCCCACTACGCCGTCGAATATTGAGAAAGTAGCGAGAAACACCTGCGCAAATTGAATGCGTTAGATCCCTCAGGTCAGGTAATATAACTCGGCTCTTACACCCTATAACTTCGCAGTGTAGCGCTGCAACCGAAAGCACTGTCTGTACCCGCGTCTGTCGCTTCTTTCTGTCTATTTTTTCTCTTGCATTCTGTTTGTACTCGGCAAAATTCCGAGGTTATTACCGCATCTTTACTTACGATCTTTATAAATTTTACATTCATTTTGATACATCACTTACAGAAATCTAATATTGGCCAATAGTGAAAGACAATAATTAATTACTTATTTTAAGTATTAAAAGCACTATTGTTCAGTACTTTAATACTCCAAATAAGTAGTTAATTACTGTCTTTTAATAATAATTTGGCTAATATTGAATTGGCCAATATTATAAGATTTCTGTAAGAGATGTTCTGTAAGAGATGTTCTTTAAATGTCGCTACTTTCTTCACGAAATGATTTAAACATTTGCATTATTGAAATTTTATAACAATAAATATTATTCTATTATAAACATAAATAATATTAAGCGAAAAATTGAAGAAGAAGAAATTCAACACAAATGAACGAAGAAAGTCATATTCGGTCAAAGTGAGTTCTAATAATAATTTTTCTGTGTAAATTTTACAATTACCAGTTCAAACAAATTCGATTATTTAACAACATTGAAATTCATATATAATTTTGCTTAAATAGGAAATTATAAAATTTAGACAAAAATATTAAAAATTAAGCATCAAGTTTTGCTTTGATTGATCAAATATGGTCTTTTTTGCCCATTTACTTAAACTATAAATCCAAACACGTTTAAAGTATTACAAAAATGATTAAAGAGTTAGTATTTTTTTCAACGATAATCATGGCATCTTATGCGTTAATTTAAGAAGGTTTTTCTCGATATTTTCTTGTTAAAGATAAACTTCTTATTCTTGTTCAACGACGAGATGGATCTCGTAGATGACTTCTCGTACAATAGCCAAGAGATTCTCGGATTCATTCGTTGCCAGTCGAAGAAGGAGAGGTATGCCCGCGCGACTGCACTCGATCTTCATGCCTGACGTGCAAATGCCGGGGTTAATGCGACGCGCTCCATTAAAGTCGAGTCCCAACACCCCGGAACATTGCTAATTACACGTGGCGCGCATAGTCCACGCCCGGCAGTTAGCCTCCCTCTCATCGCCACCGATGTTCTCCCTCCGCTCATCTCACTTCGAGTGAGAGTTCCCTTATTACGAAACTGTACGTGCGATATAACGCGTCCCTTCGTTGCAAGTTGCATTCTAATATTAATAAATTTGTGAGCTGCTGGCAAATGCGTGTAGCCACATGCATTCGCCGTGCGATGCCGTCGACAAAGATGCCATGTAACTTCATTAAGCAATGACGAAGTCGCCTCTAGTCTTGATCCTTTTATGATGCTCTTCTATCACAGGATCATATTTGAAGATAACAGCGAGATATTATCACGCGAACAAAATATTATTAACAAGATTTTATTGGATTTAGGACATAAAAATAGATAAATCTTACTATATATGATATGATGTATGTACATCAAAAGGTTGATATTTTCATGACAACGATACGACGAGTGCTTTTAGAAGAACTTGCTTCAGTAACATCCCTCGACCGCATGCCTTTCCATTCCTACCTCATCCGTCCATTCCTTTATCAGCGACGTAACCACAAGCATCTTACGAGCGGTTTTCCTAGGTTGGACCGGGCAAACCAAAGGATCCTGTCTGGTATCAGGAACCTTGATACCAGGGATCCTACCTGAGGTGGATAATTGCAAATTCCATTTAGACGACACGTAATAGTCGCGCATCGCCCGTGAGGGCGCATTAGCGATCGGGCTGATTGCACTTTTACTGCTTATAAGTGAATTTTCGTTAAGGAACTCGGTGATATCTTGCAAAGAAGTTACAATTAAATTAGCTATTGTTAGATACGAGCACTCTTTTATCGCATTTTTAAAACAATTTCTAGAATTTTCAAATATAAGATACATTAAGTATTAGAATGGATTACAACATGAAGGAACATTATGTTTTAGAATGTTGTCACATGATAAATAAGTCTTTTGAATTCAATATAGCGATATTTACAAAAAATAGTCGTCCACTCTTAACTTTTTATTCTATTTTTTTTAATATTTTTGATTAATTCATAAGAAACATATGTTTTTATAATGCTAAAGAAATATTTGTTGGGATCTATCAAAGTTTTTTATTATTAAATAACAAAAAAACTTGAACTATTTTTAGCCATATAAAAAATTGCAATACTTGAGCTTAGCATAAATATAATATGATAATTGACCTATCTAAATAGAAAAAAAATAAGATTGTGAAAAATAAAATTACTCTAAATCATTATCCTGTTTAAAAATTAGAAAAATGTCCTAAGATCATCACAGTAAGACCTGCATGTTCGAGTTATGACTCTTACAATATTAAAGTTCTATCTGGAAAAATTAAAATTTATGAATTTCCACACTAATCACTAAAAAATTATTAAATACATTGAAAAAAAAGATTTTGTTAATTTAACAAATTATCAGTAGATATCCGTAACAAATGATTTGTAGATATAGTGACAACAAATGTCGATACCGAACGAATAGTATATGATTTATTACTTTTGACTTGTTACTCAATTTTCTATTATGGAGACTGAAGCTAGTCTGCTATTCTAACCAATTATTAATAATAAAAGCAATTATGTCTGCTGGATAGATTTTTATTTGCTAGCGATACTGATTATTTGTAAAAGATATAAACAACAATTTAGCAAATGTGATTTTTATCGTATCATATAAATCGTGTATTATTTGTTAGTACTGACGAATAATGAGAAATGATTCGCAATAATAACTGATCAATTCGTTTTCCTACCGAATAATCACATTTGTTATCGCTTTATATTTTAATAACAAACTCATTTCTCTCAATGCATGTCGCGTTTCGAAACACAGGCACGAGAGTTCCTTTTTCATCTATCGATGAGCACGGAATTACGTAAAGTTTCTCTCTTCCTTTCGATAACGCGACAAGTTTCTCGCACCGTAACGAAAATATAATAAGTCGCAGAGTTGATCATTATTTTTGCATATCCGAATCTATCGTGGTAGAAACTTGATAGACGCACTGAAAGCAAGACGAATCGAGTTTCCATAGCTAACGATCGAACAGATGTCGAACGAAAAGTCGCCGTCGCCATTTGCGTTCTTTGACGTCCTCTCGTCGCGGCGCGGTGCGGCGTGCGCAAACTTAGTTTACCCCGAATGGTTATTTATCCCCACTACGTCTGCTGGGTGTAAGGAGCAACCAGCTATACAAGGAGAACGGTCTTGGGAGCTTGCGGGAGCGAAAAGCGAGCAAGACGATGGCGGGAGAGAAAGAGCTTTGTTCCCGTGACGTCATGATGGAACGTGTCCCGTAACTTCTGCTCAGGAAATTGGAGAAGTATTGTGATGCAGGACGTAGCCTGTCGGAGCCGGGAAAACCGAGAGGAACCTTCAAACTCTTCTTCATATCCCTGACTGAGAAAATCATACTGAAATATCCCGTAGGATGGACGGACATGCATCGCGGTGGACGCTTTGTATGTAATCTGAATACATAGTTTCTTGCGTGCCTTTCTTCCTTAATAATAATAGCATAAGCGAAGTTTAATGGCAACCTTTCTTCATTTTGAACATTGTTTTAACTTATGTTTTTGATGACTCGAAGTGCAATTCTTCCTTTTTTAAAAATTAAAATTACTGAAAGATCAAATTGATATAAATGCAAAATTTATATTAATTTGATTAAAATAATAATTGATAATAATTCATAAAAATTAGAAGATATAGAAATAAAATCGATTTCCAACAATATATTTTGTAACCAACAACAAGTTTTATAGATCTATACACCGACGAAACAGTTTAAGTATGTGGAACACTTCAGCGTTATCCAACATTAACGATTACATAAGCGAGTTATCTTAATGAACGATGTTTATAATTTGTTAGAAAATGGATCCAATTAGACGGCAGCTGGCATTTCCCATATTTTGTACCTCGATAGCGAGCCGCGCACGTCGTATTCCAACGGTACGACGCATTTGCACCGATTGGCAATCCATTGAAAGTCAAACTAACCCGTCTACGACATTTGGATTCTAAGGAGGAGGCGTTGCACTTGGTAATCCGAAACTTCTGACTCTCTCCCACGATCTACATTCTATTTCGCGTCCTCACTTCCTCTCTTTATACCTCTTTTCCTTGGACGACAGGGTTCATCTAAGTTAAGCCCTGCTGATTTGCATTCCTCAGCCAAGGACATTTGAAGTTCGATAAGGCAATAAGTGTGAAAAAGTGATTCCGTGCTCGCCGCTTAAAGATTGCGAAAACTTATCCGATAGGAAATACACGTCGCGTAACATGAGTGAAATAAAATCACGTCTCATCCTGTCGCGCCGCAGGAAATAAATAAATATCTGGTCACAATATAATGTAAATACGACTACATAATCAATAATTAATCATACAAATTTTTGCACAATTATAAATGTATTAAGTTTGAGGCAAAATATTAGTTTTTAGAATTTTACATAATTTTTTGTTAGATATTCATTATGAAGACAAAACTATATAATAAAATTTGAAATTAAAATATCTATTATAATCGATCAAATGATGGGCATATTTCTTCAAATCTGTTAATTAAATAATTTAAGAATAATATTAAGTAGGTTTTTCCTAACGAAATAATAGCGTACACTGATAAAAACAGATTTACATTTTTGTTGGGTTGCAATGTGCACGAAAAGAATTACAGAATTACAGAGCAATATTAAGGAATAGTAGTAATTAAGTGAACGTGTATCCAAGGCACTCAAGCACTCAATGTTTAAGTACACCCTTCCGTTTATACGCACACTTATCTCTTCCTCTTCAAAATGCAAGCTTTATTTTGAGTAAAAATTTTAGAAAGTTTAATTTTAAGAAAAAAACAGTATAAACATTCCAAGGAAAACAAATTTCGGAAATCAAATTTTACATTTTTTAAATATAATATTACTAAATATGCGTATGTTATGTTAGGAATATAATATGAAAGAAATAATTATCTGTCGAAGTAAACAAGTAACAGTGTAAACAAAATTGTGTAATTATAATTTATATATCATATCTTACAATACTGTTTCTAACAATATATATATCACAATGCTATAACTGTATACTTATGTTATAACAGTTACTATAAAGTAAATTGAGTGTCTCTCTACTAGAAACTTACTTCATTGTTCGGAGAAAGGACGATGTAGAGATCTTATCTTTTACTGTACCAAATGGGCGCGATCTTTCATCTTCAAAGAGGCAAGACCAACTGTCCCCTGCGCGACAGTTCACACTGAGATCGTCCAGTTCGTCCATCCGCGAGACGGAACGAGGTGTCGTGAGTACTCGATTTCCGCCCCACGGAAACCGTTTAGCGCGCCGACTCACCCTACTAGTAAATCGGAAAACTGTCACGTTCGAAAATTGACATTTTTCTAGGTAGCGAAGTAGTGTCGAGCAGTCGCCTCGAGGCTATCGTAAGAAGGGTAGAGGGTATACATCGAGTGTTGTTGCAGATAATAGAGAAGATGGAATTTCGACACTGTCTCAAGTACACTATCTTTGCGTTCAATGCGTTTTCAATTGTATGCGCGTTGATGAATGTGTATGTATTGCTTATGTAACGACGATTGCTTGAGGGAGAGGAATGCTTAGACAACCATGGGGAAGCACGTAGGCGAGATTCACCGGAGACTTTACACGAGCTCGTCCCACAGGACTAGCTGGTTGACGATGTCGATGGATACGTGTCAGCAGCATGTTAACCGTGCATTACAAATTCTCGCATTCCCGCGGCTACGTAACAATCGTGTGCATTCAACTCCGCATGTAGATATAGAATATGAGAAGCTGCCACGTAAACACGTAGAGAAAGATCGGTTTTATTAGCTTGAATAATCTTGTCAAAGTAATAATGCACATGCAAACACTTGATGTGGTAAAGGTAAATAAATTTCTTTCAAATTTGTGCAATATTGTAGAGATTACTGTATAGATTATAAAAACGAAAGAAACTTTATTCTCGCTTAAGATTGAATTTATTGCAAAAAGAAATGCACGACTACGATTATCAAGAAAACTTTTATTGCTTGCGAAAGCGTATAACTGTATATCACACAGAAAAATAACAAATGATAATAAATTGCTCGATACTGCGAAATGAAAAACATCGGTTTGCTTTCAGGCCGTAGCAATAAAACATTTCGGGTAATCCTCGTACGAGTAAAATATATAGAAAAATATTGGAACGTAAATAGAGTACGAAAACATTCTGCGATTCCATCATATTGTATGAATCCTATGAAAATCATTTGCTGGTATATTATTTTCCACACCTATCAACTAAGCGAAAATTATTTTTTTTGTCGAATGCTAATCTTTATTTATTATTGCGTAAAAATATTTTTCGTGTGGCTGAATTCGAGATTTGCCGTCCGCGGAAAAGTTTTTGCTTACTTTCAATTTTACAATATAGCTTTTTACCGCAAACCGCTACCTAGCTTAAGAAAACTTTCGTTGTCTTTATCGTTCTCCTTCTTTTCTTTTTTTTTTGACTTTTCTTCTTTCTTCTGCACATGCATTGCAGTTAGAACATCACTGCACTTGACATCTTCTATGCCGAGAGTTTTTGCGACGCTAGGTGAGGAATAAAAGATTTCTGGAGGATAAAATCCGTGAGAGGATCGAAAGTTTCGGGGGTCACTTCTCTCGTACGTCAACCTACGAACTTCGATTTGTTCAAGACTCTGCTCAGCTATTTCTTTGAGATCCTTAACCATATAACATGGTCATAAATGTCGAAAAAGAGATTACCAGCTTTTGTAATATATATTATTTCGTAATATATTAATATACATATTTTCGTTAAACCGATTACGATAAATAAATATATATATTTGTGTTGTTATTTGAATATCATTGAAAATCTTAAAATTTTTCTTGAATTTTTAGACAAGATCGATTGCATAACTTTGAACAGTATATTTATGAAAAATATTTTATATGCATTTGTTTAAAAAAAACTAGATTAAGCAAGAGATTGAGAATAAAATAAGTGTGCATAAACAGTTTTAACATTTCTCTCTTCTTTCTATTTTTTCTATATTTTTTTTGGATATATAAGATGAAAGACAAATTATCTTCAAAATATCAAAACATAAAAAATTAAAATATTTGTAACTTCCATTTCTTTTACATTCAAAAAACTTTTTGAATGTAAAAGAAATGGAAGTTGAATGTAAAAATTGTCTTCTAACCGGAAGGATAATAATAAAAAAATATCACGTAGATCTCAACTAACATTTTCCGAGCTACGTATGTAATATTCCATGATAAAGCACGCCGTGCTAACTACTTGTTGCGGTCGGAATTGTTATACAACGGTGTTAACTAATCCCCGCTGATATTTTTGCAACGCGACAGTAAAGTCGCGGCTGAGAAACTTTACGAATGGGATGAGTTACGCGACAATTGCAAGACTCAAATGGAGAGAGCGAGAGACAAGGGGAGACTTTGTAAAAGTTTCGACTTGGTTCTTCGTTGCCGATATACTTCTTCAACTTGATGGAATTCGATTTTGGTAGAATGGTGGACTTTCTCTCTTCTGCGTGCTGTTCCCGGAATCATGCTACTATCGATGGTTAAGCGACAAAAATCTAACTGTACGAGATTAGATCGACGATTTCGAGCAGAACTTCAACTGTCTCAACAATCTGCCAGCATTTATTGGGAAGATTTTTATTTTTATCAGATTTTCATTTATAGGTAACAGATGCTTAAATAGTCATGTGAAGATTTATTCATTCTTCTTCTATTCGTATTTTTTGTTTTCTTTTTAAATCTTCTTTAACCTCTGATTTTTAATAATTACGTAAATTTTAATTACGTTACTTAATCACATTCATTTTCTATTTTCAGCGATTTTAAAATTCTTTAGACATTTAAGAAGATATATTAATAGCCAAGCATTGATTGATCTTGCACGGACAAATACATTTGTAAATTTTGTGATTTTATGAGTATAAATGAAGAAATGTGTTGAAGTTAAAGATGTAGCGACACATGTATAAAATCTATTTCTTCCTTTCATAAGATTGTTTTGAAATAAGCTCTATTCTGAAATGCTAATGCATCAAGAATAGTGATATTGAAAATAACAGCAAACTATTTTACTCGCTTATTCTGTCATCTATATAAGGTGTACGTTTCATCGATCTAAGATCATATAAAAATCTTTCTTATTTATAATTTCTTATTATTATTATTTCTAGACGATTCATTTCAATACGTTCGATTCATTAAAGATTCTGTGAAATTAATTCTAAGTACATTGATTATTTCTAAATACATTAATTCCTTTTATTAACGCTAATGAAAAAATAATAT
>NW_012130069.1:8037330-8038893 GCF_000143395.1 Atta cephalotes | reverse complement strand
TTCTACGAGTTTTCACCGACTTCTGGTACCCATTCTGCGTTCTTTATTCGTTCCTTCCTGGTGTAACTCTTTTTTTTTTCGTTCGCGCAACGAGCCAATCCTCTTTGGCCACTTCCGTCAATGTAACTGCTCGAAATTAAAACGATCAACTCTTTCGCAGGATCTGTCTGCATTTTGGCAACAACAACAATGAGAATAGAAAAAAATCTATTTTAAATTTATAAACTTATACAAAGTTTTCGACTATCTAAAGAGATAAATTACAGAGAAAGGAAATATATTTAGTAATAAATACTTATTTTTCATTAATTTTTCTTCAATAAATAATAGATATAATACATGAAAAAAACAGGTATTTTTTTATTTGAAGAAGAAGAAACTAATTTTGTCTCATACTAAGAAATTTACAAGAAATACACTTCCCTTTTCATTCTGGAACTTTCTATTTCCAGTTTAATAGAAGCTACGTCATATATTAGACTTTATATTTCTACATTTTCCCAACAAAATGAATATAAAAACATGGAATAAAATAAACATTTTACATGTTTAATAATAAAATCTAAAACTAAATAACAATTTCTCTTTAAAAAATATTATAACTCAACTAGAAATTGTATATATCTTTTTATCATAATTTTTCTATTTTTCACATTTAGATATGAAAAATAGAAAAATTCATATCGTATAAAAAGTAATTAATTCATGTCATATAAAAAGTACGAAATACTGGAATTGCTTTGTAGAAAAAAATTTTTTTAATATCTTTAAATATGTTTAAAGATATTTAAAACGGTTAAATATATTTAAAATATATTTTCTAATTTTATTATTTCTCTTATACATATTCGTACTTTTAGTTTGAAGATAAAAAAATCATTTAAAACGTAATTCATTTAGATGTATATTTATATCAATGAATGTAATTACGCATAAAAATATCTAAAATCTTGGAGCTTTCGCATCCGATTTTCATTCGGTCACGTATTGGGCATTTTAAAAAAGTTTTTCCTACAGTTTCTTTCTTACCAACTCGGCGATTGGCGTATCTCAGTAATGGCGAAATTGTTTAGCGAAGCGTTTTAATCGAGAATCGCCGAGGAAAACTTTCAGTGCCATAAAAATTTATCCTGAAGACGGTCGGAGCGAGGAAGTAGGTGGAAAAACAGGTTGAGATGGGGGAGGGTAATTGGTCGATGCAATTCTTACATAAGTTTGACTATCGTCCCGTACAAATTCCTGCTCGCGTGCCGTGGAATGAAAATTATAATTCGCGAGCTCGGCTACGTTGGATTTACATTCTCCCTTAACCGCGGTAGCAAGAAGATTTTCGCTTAAAATTCCGGGCATGTTTACCAAGCATCGTTTGTTCGCAGTTTGTGAACGATATTATTTTCTACTAATATTAATATCCTGCCTTTCTCTCTTTTTCTCTCTCCCCTTTCCCCTCCTTCTCTCTCTCTCTTTATTTATTATGTATTATATTATTATATATATTACAATATTATATATATATATATATATATATATGTATATATAAGATTTTATATATTGTATATATAT
>NW_012130069.1:8025669-8036264 GCF_000143395.1 Atta cephalotes | reverse complement strand
GTATGATTATACTGTAAATTATTACTTATATGTGTCAGATAATATCTGCGCTCGCTAACGTTTCGATTTTTCAATTCGAAAGCATAGCTCTTCGTAGAGGATCATTCTGTACACGTTCTCTCTTAAGGAAGGAAAGCTGAAGCGGTGGATACGTAGTGAAATCGAACTGTTAACGAGATCTGCGCGCGGTCGATGAAGAAAGCAAGCGAGAGATCAAACCGCATAGGAAAGGTTGGAAAGTCGCTAAATGAGAGTAAGCGCGAGAAAGAGTCGCGGAACGAACGAGCGCGAGAATGGGGTGGTTTAAAGGCGAACCACGTAGCTTGGGATGGGTCTCGTAGCAGGGCGCGGAACGGGTGGTGTAACAGGGATGAAGGTGGAGGATTGCAACGGTCAGCAGAATCAGAATGCTTAGAACCCCATATAACGGCCACTCAAGCGAGTTGAAACCGTCCGTACGTACAGCGCTGTTCAATGATGGTGGCCGAAGGAGCGTTTTCACTGTAAAAGCAGACTTAACATCAACGTTACGACAACGGTAACGTAAATTGCAGCTAAACGTAACGATGACGTTCAGAAATGTTTTCTATGACTTTCGTGTCACTTTTTTTTGTCTCATTTCGAAGAAAGAGAAAATATTGCCTCAAAAACACATCATTTAATTATTTAAAAATTCTAAATTCTTAATGGAAATACAATATTTAAAAATTATTTTAAAATAAAATTCTGGAATAAGAATGGTTTAGTACTAAATTTATTAAAGACATATAATACGTAAGAGTTACAACGGATAAACATTTGTTGATGAAATTCATGATAATACGCGAGTAAATTATATTGTATTACAGTGCATATAAATTATGTCTTAATTATTCACAGTACACGAATTATACGAATTATGCTACAGAATAAGATAATATCTTTTTTGGACAATACTATACTTTACGGAATACGTTGTGGTGAACGATTACACCGTTATACACATGCACGTAACGTTCTGATGAAGTTTGTGAAGCTGTCTGCAGGAGTTTGCACGGACTTCTCTTCCGTGGGTACTTGTGCTTGAAGATCTGTACATCATCTTTGTCAGTCCGCATTGGGCGACCATTTCCACGTTCGATCGAAATGCGCTACCGGGTCATGCCAATAATTAGACCGTGTCGCACATAAAGAAACCACTCCTCGCAATCGCCGCTCCTTTGTTGCCTTTTTATCTTTTCTTTACTTTTTTGAGAATTTATGTCGGTAGAAGCGACAAATTTAAGCCAATACGAAGATTAAGGTCACGCATTGAATATTTGAATAATTTTTACGTTTTGTACAATATTTTTCTCTCGAATATAAGGAATATATTTATGTAACATACTTTTAAGATACGAAGTAAATTTTTTAAGTGTTTCTACTGAAAATTCTCTTGAAATTCATTCCCTTTTCACAGAAGTTTCCGACTCACAAAAGTCACAATAATTCCATGCATCCCAGTGAATCAGGACGCGTTTGCAAGAAAGCGAATTAAACATTGTTTCTCTCTCTTTTATGCGCAGCTAAACCATATTCTTACTCTAACAGCGTGTAAGTCGATTCGCGGTTACCGCAAGAAAATTCCACCCTTCGTCGGTTTATTCTAGCGAAATGGAATAACCTCCACAGAGAAAGAGAGAAGCTGGAGAGGGAAAGGAGCGCAGTATGCGTGGTATGCCGTTGCTGCAAGAAACACTCGCAAGTATTAAACTGCATAGCTGCCGGCTGCACGTTCGTAAGTGGTCACATTACAGAGACAGTGGGTACCGACGAATGTTACCAGTTGCGAACCTGTGTCGGATAGTTTTGGCACCAGCTCCTTCGCATTCTGCCACCGAAATCCGCGAAGGTCGAAGTCGGAATTACATTCCACCTTCACTTTTCGTAAGAAGGTCGACTGTAACAATTTCAACAAAATTCTGGACAACTTCTGACGAAGTCATACTTAGATTATGATATTACGTGTATCCTGGTAAATATTCTCGCCATGGCATTGATGTACCTTGGCATCTTAATATCTGTACTACAGAATAATAATATAGACTTTCAATTCGAAAAAAATTGATTTTAAAAATCACTCGACGAATCTCTCGTCAAAATTAGGATTGAATGTGCTGAATTGAAATATCAGACATCTTCAGCGATGAGCAGGCGCGGCATCAGAAATCCACCGCAAATTTCGTTGGCGTTTACATCCACCGCGGTCATTCCGTTTTCGGGAGGAAACTTCGCGAATCTGGGTAATCCTATTAGCGAGGACACCGAACGCTTGCCTGGGTTAAACGAGCGAGACGAGCGGGACGAGTGGGATGGAACCCGTTCCTGTGACCGCTGGTGGAAACCTACTCGCGTATAATGCGCGTGGCTAGGCTTTTCCGATCGTGAACGCAGCCAGCATTTCCCTCGGAAACCTCAATGCTCTTCGGCGGCGAGGACTTGCGAAATTGCTAGTTGCAAATTGAGAAATTAAATAACAATGTCTTACATTATCGTGCATTTTATCAAATATTTGAAGTTATCAATATCGAAATTATCACAGACATGATAATTCTTATATCATAAAACTTATTACGCTACGTTTAAAATTTGAAATAAGATATATTTGGAAAAAATTGATATTGAATCAATGAATCAATTAAGATTGCATTTTGGGAAATAAAACTAGAAACTCAAAGAATTAATATCAATAAATAACATTAGACCGCATGTGAGTATACAACTAATTAACTAATTAAGTAACGAGAAAGTCTTCTGGCTTCAGCTGAATCTTAGTAGTTAAATTATATATATTTCGATGTGAATTTATGTATATAATTAGTTCTGTGTACTACGTACCGAAATAATTTTCGGTCTCAAAATGAAATCCTAACTGAAACTAAGGTAGTAATGTCACAAATTAGATTAAATTGATAGACATACAAGTAATAATTTTGATGTTGATAAACTTCTAAAGAGAAGTAAATAATTTATTGCGAAAAATTATTACACTGAAATTAAAATGCAAAAATAAAAGTGAAAAGATCGTACTGCAGTTAAACTATTTACTCAACAATGTAGAAGATTCTATAGAAAGATTTATTCACACTCTATAAAGTTAGATGTATTTCACGTTAGGCTCTCTTTTTCCATTCTAATCGTCACACAACGGCGAGTCGCCGCTGCATCGAAAATGGCGATGCTATCGAGGAATACATCCGGTATTATTCATCGGCGCCGGTATCCCCCGTCGCGGTGATCCCTCTGAATATACGTTATCCGCTTTTATCTCCTCGCGCGGCCATACCGCATATCCTACCGCACGGTCCATACTTCTGTACGCTCGCGTCATGTTCATCCCGCAGCCATGTCACGCTCGGCACTTTTAGCACGCGTATCCGACGCGGGGATACGCGTGCAAACGTTACACGCGTCCGCGCGAAGCGGCAAACATGCGCCCCGTGAAACACAAAGTCGAAAAGGGGAAGAACGTGAGGGGGTGGTAAAACATGCAATTTTCACGCTTTAACATTTTCTAAATTACTTTTCGAGAATGACGAGCGTCCTCTTGACGTTCCGACGAGTTCTGATGATCGACAGCGAGGAATATCGTGTAAAAAATGAAAGGAAAAACGGGAAAAAGGCGAATGATAAAGCATTGATGTAATGTATACAGTTGATGAAAATGTATTAAAATTCACGAATAACTGGCGGACTTTTATGATTTACCACGTTCGTCATGGTAATCACTTGCGCGCTTAAATCTCGCGCTTAAATTAATTGGATCGTACTTCACAAGGAAAAAACGACATTTTCTTTAATCGTAAACAGATGATATGTAAATTCAAATAAACCAATATAAAAATTGAGATAATTATTCGGGAAAAATTAAATTAATTTATAATGGATTACATTTTGTAAGTGAATTTTCACGCATTGATGATTTTGAAATATGATTTTTGATGATGTAACATATATCTCATAAAAGTATATTTTTAAAAATACTTATTAATTGAAATAGAAAATCTTTATGTGAAAATAATCTTCAAATTGTATTTAAAATTAGACAGTACAGAAATTGTATCTTCGAAATGAATTGCATTTATTCGCTTAACTAATCTGTTACTTATTTTCGCAGCTCAAAATTAATTTATATAAACAGATTATGTAGATTATTTAATTTTTATTATAAAAATATAAATCATTGATTAATTATTGTCTTTTTACAATTACAAAGAATTATTAAATATAAAATTAAATCTAAATTTAAAAGCTACAGTTCATTTTTACTTTAGATTAATTTATTATTCTATTTTTTAAATTTTATCGCATATTTAATAGGAATGAAACAGTTGTGTACTTTTAATAAGCCAAATAAAAAGTTATCGCAATATTCGCAACGATTTAATTTTTCTGATTTATTAAAATCATACAATTTTATTCTCCGCGGAATGAAAAAATTTTTAAAAAATAATAGATTAATTTGCATAATAATGTTTTTGTAAAACAAAGATAAATTATATTCCTCAAATAAATTAATTTAGATTCAATATGCAATCTCAAAATTAACTAACACAAAGAATGGTACTCGATTTTTATTTTATAGTGTTATATTCAGCAATAACAACACAAATTCTGCACTGACATAATATTGCTCGATACTTTTATTTTTTTAAGATATACAACATATGTAATAGCCATTGTCTAAAAAAAAAAACAAAGTTAACTTTATTATTAAAATAAATGTATTAAATTTATCGCACAATATAATAGTTCATTCATCAAAATTGATCTGAAAAATAGAATATACAATATATTATACATATATACTTTTCTAATGTATTAAATATTTCGTATCAATATATTAACAATAAAATATGCGTGTTCGTTTTTTATGTGTATGCTGCACTAGGTATATACATGAAACAAGATTATATTATCATTTTCATGACAAATACTCATCGTGCAACTATATATATATATATATATAAGCCATTGCGTGTGTATTATTTTCAGATTCGTTGCGACAAATAGACAAGAGAGATAATAAACTTATATATAACTTATTTTATGCCAATGATTAATGAATATTAACTCGCGCAATTGATTAAGTCTCTCTTCTCATCTCTATTCTGTAACTCTTAATGATGTCATTATATTGCGCAACGCGCAAATATATCTAGTAAAAATGCCGCGCAATGACAATATAACGATATACCAACATTATCGTTAAGTATTACAGAATATACGGACCTTTATATCCGTTCTAGAACATTTTAAATACTTAATGACAGCGCGATAAATTTGCGGGTAAATGCATAAACTGCTTCGTGTATATTATACCTTCCGAAATATAGCAACGAGTGCCGTGAAATACTAAACTTATTCTGTATAGTTAATGAGTATTTTCTCATTAAGTTCCTGTATTTATTTCATATTAAATATTTCGTGGCAAATTGATTGGCACGTGATCGTGGTATTCGTTATTATGACGTCATCCCGACTAGAATTCGTATCAAGTTAATCTTATATGTTATCAGGACTTGATTTGTTTGTAAGATAATTCTAAATAAGGTACACCTAACAAAGTTCTCTCATCAGATTTGAATATGGTTGACCTTTGTAAAGTTGTATGTTATAAGGACCTGGTTGGTTGACCTAAGATAATCCTGAATATATTTATATAATATATATATATAAAAAGATCCCCCCTCCCCTTTTTCCCCCTCTCTCCTTCCCTCCTCTATCCTCTTCTCTCTCTCCTCTCCTCTCCTCTTTCTCTTTCTTCTTTAGATTTGAGGTTTTTTTATGGTTGACCCCGTTTCTAGTATTAGAATAATTTCTTTTGAATGTGATGCTAAATTAAATAGAATTTGAAATAGAATTTCCGACTTAGAAATTTATCCAGTAATTTTAGCAGATTCTAGCTAGGTTGACCTTATTTTTATCCTGATAAGGATAAGGACTTTATCGAGTTCTGATGAGAACCTGATAAAATCCTTATTAGGACCTGATGAGGCTATCCTGATGAGGATCCGACTATTGTGCTGCGTTACATGACTGATCAAGTTCCGATGAACTTACCTTATCAGGATCTAATAGTAAGAATCTAACGAAATAAGGTCAATCTGATTAGGATCTGTTAAAATCCTTGAATGAATTTCTAGTCAGGATTGTGACGTTCCATGTGCTGTTGTTCTCGCAAGGTCAATACGCTATCATTTGCATATCGCTCGAGAAGACAAGCAGCTGCGCGAACCGCTTCATGTATCATCGCATTATTCTTCAAGATGTGTTACGGCTAATAATTATCGGCTCGAATCAATTAATTAATTTCCACGACATTTACAATTCGTAAGCGTAACGAGACTTAATCAATAGGCATTATGGTGATAGTTACTATCAAAATAAATAATATTTATATTCCAGACAACTTATTCATTTAAAATAGAAAAGAAAGATTATTAAAGATATGTATTTTCTTTTTCAGGTGATTTATGCATCTGAAACTTCGATTATATATTTTCGGATGAATTGCAACTTAATTAATCGACTCTTTGACTTTAAAGTTGTATTATAATATAGTGAAAAGTGATTATCATACTTTAAAAATTATAGCACATGATCGTAATTAACCATTATTTTCGCGAATAAATGTATGAGTGTCATGAAGAAAGAATGAAAAAACGAGAGAGGAGAAAGCCCGAGAACGGGTGATCATGCGATGGTGGAGTAACCAAAGAGTAATTTATCATTTGGTTATTACTCGTTATTTGCGAAGCGACGTTTATTTCCGTGATAGTCACGTAGCATATTCCGTATCTACACTATTTTCCATCTCTCATTGCAATATAAGTTTTGGTTAAAAGTATTAAACACCTTATTATTTAATTCAAAAAATTTAGCTAAAAAATAGTGATTTATAACATCTATAACATTTATAACATTTACTGTGAATTATTCTTTATTTCAACAACCTTCTAAACTTATGTATAACTAATAGGAAATAATATAGGTAAACGAAATGCAGATAAATAAAAAAAATATAGGTGTCTAATATTTTTGGTATTAAGACTGTACAACCATATAACTATTTATAATACTATCATGAAAATTAGATTATCATATTGATTAAATTTTTTAAACATTATACTTAAAAATATTCTTTTCTACAGGAACTACTTTAAATATTTATTTAAAGAAAAATCATATAAAAGATTTAATATGCATGAAATATTTTTAGAAAATTAGATTATTTCATACGTTGCTGTAATTTGAATTCATACATTGAATTTGTATTGTTTTTTACAGATTAATCTGGTTATATCAGCTCCACTGCTGCGCATCGTATTGGTGAGTGTAAAATTCTTTTTATTTTATTAATTGGAAGGAATAGATTAACGAAAAAAATTGTGTCAAGTATATAATAAATAAAACATATATTTAATTATATATTAAAGAACATTATATAAGAATGTTACACATACAAGGCCGGTTGTTTCATCTTCAGATAAACTATGTAATTTACCTATTGCATAAACAAAAGGGTAAAAGAGTAAGAGTATAAAAAAGTAAGAGAGTAAGACAGTGAGCTGAAATTTACCGAAAGGTAAAACCCAGCCATAATATATCAAAGATTACTGTATGTAACATTTCATAGATCTACTACTTGAAAATAGTTTAATGATATATTTAGATTAATGATATATTTAATTCTGGAAATATTTAATTATACACTAATTTATGTGTATTCAAGGATACGTATATACACACACACACACACACACACACACACACACGCGCGCGCGCGCGCGCGCGCGCGCGCGCTCAAGGATTATAGAATAGAACTCAGTATTTGATGCAAAACTTATGACATTTTGATGTTATGATATACGTCAAAGTACGATTATGCAATATCAGTTGTTGAAATTTATAGGATAAAGTCGTAAAAATAAATCAAAAAGTAATAGGAAATTTTTATAATTTAAGTAAGTTCGATAAATAAGAATAGAATATGTATTTGAAAGAAGAAGAATTGTCTTCGAATCTAATTGTAATCTTTATATTTTTTATTAAACACTAATACTAAGATTTTCAAGAATTGGAAATTAAATAATTAAAAATACTATATTTAATTAATCAAATTAAACCGTAAGATAAATAATAGAAAGAACACCAAAAGACTAAGAATAAGTAATAATGAAATAAAATAATAATTAATACATTGACATTTCTAGAAGATTTTGAAACTTTTAAGTTTCTTTCTATAATGCGCATGTTTCATAAAATGATGAAAAAATGTAATATTATATATCATATATTTGTAAAATATATAAAAATAAATTAGTACCTATAAAATACATGAAATACAAGAAAAAAGATTCGTAATATTTTACAGATATATGTATTATCTTATTTTCTATTACTTCCTTTTTCTAAATATTTCTTTAATTGAGTTTGATGTCTGCATGCGCGACTTCTGTTTCCAAGATTAAATATTATATAAACTTGTATATACATGAGAGAAAATTAATTTTCAGAGACTTTTATAATATGCGAATATTACAAGTCTAAATGAAAGTGGAACGAAGGATATTCCACATATAACATATTCCAACTTATTTAAAAACGAAATATGCTAATGTATTAGTTATAATACTTATTTTTATATATCTATGGTGTACTAATTTTATTTTGATAGTTTATAATTTTATTTTATCTTGTATAGTCTATCAATCTACATATATTTATTGATAATTCGATTATTGATTTGTACTTTCGTAGAGGTTAGAAAGTTAATATTACCAAGAATATAAATAGCTGAGATAATAAATGAGAAATTATGCATACGTTATAGATCTAAATGTGCGAGTCTAATCATGCAATAATTAATCATGAGTATATTAAAAAACAAATTTACTTTTACTTTAATTCATATTTTGGAACACGCGCGCGCAAATTTTAAAGTAATTTCGAAATTAATTAATTATTACATAATTAGACTCATGCGCATTTAGGTAACTTAACACATGCGTATTAATCCATGCATTATTTATTTTCTCAGCTCTCTCTTAGATGTTATTGTGATCCAGTGATATGAGTTGATTTGACAATTTATATTTCAGCTATTTATGCCATTTTATACTATAACAATCAGCAATTTTTAACAATATTGACGATTTTTAAAAATTCTAGTATCTATGAAAGTACGAGTCAATAATCAAATTATTAATAACTACCAGATGAATAGAGATTATACAAAATTCTTAAATTATTATTTATAAAATAAAAGTTTTTGCATATAAAGACAAATATTAACTAGCCACATTAACACATTTTATTTTTATTAAATAAGCTAGTTGGGATATGCTAGATATATATGTAGAATATTCTATGTTCCTCTTTTATTTATACTTGCAACGTTTGCATATTCTGGAACAGGGTATTCTGGAAAGCGTTATACAACCGAGAAAGAGGTGATTCCTCATATGAAAGTAAGTTTAAAATGTAAAACAAAATTTTTTTATTCTGTTCGAAAAAATAGTGGTTGAATATTCATTAAGCATGAATTTGACTAGCTACAATCTGCTTGATTCATCCAATCTGATGACTCATCGATTTTTCTATGTCAATCTGGATTTGGTAGATAATTTTAAAATAATACAATAAATTTCAATAATATATTTATTTTATTGATTGAAAATTTGTTGAATATGTCTATACGAAAAATTTTCATCTCTATCTCAATTGTATTATTATTTTCGAAATATCCTGTATAATTCCTTAGCTTATGTGGATTTGTAAGTAAAATGTTAAATATAATTTCTCTGACCATATAATGTGCCAACGTGTAAATTCAAAAGCGCGAATAAATGAAAATCTTAAATTTCTGCAATAATGCACTTGAATGCAGATTCGCGTACGCGCGTTCTTAAAACGTAATTAATTATTTCAAATAATATTTAAAAATACTTTCGAAATATATATTTATATTTATATTCGTGTAATCGCACAAGTTTGCTCTCACATACAGTTCCAGCTAGAATTTGCTGTGGTTTTGCCGTTAATACCGTTGGCTCGGCTTAAGTCTCGCGAATGCGGATTCTCGCGGAGAAACAATGCGCGCAGAAATCTTAAATCCCTCGGTAACGCATTCGAGTGCAGTGAAATGACACAAAAACGCAACGCAACGCGACGCAATACTGCCATAGCGAATAGATGGAAAAACGGGCAAGGGAAAAGGAAAATCGCGTACGTCAAAAGCGCATAAGTTGCGGCTGAACGTTCGCGTAAAGTTCGCATGCCTGCATTCGCGAATATGAGATTCTAAACCGCGGCGCACGGCGTGGCGCGGTACGGCGCGACAGGCGCCTACTTTTTCAAATTAATGTCCGTCCAGTTAAATGTGAAAGAATGTAATATACGGCTTTCTCTCTCTCTCTCTCTCTCTCTCTCTCTCTCTCTCTCTCTCTCTCTCCTCTCTCTCTCTTATCACTCACTCACTCATTACTCATTCACTCACTCACTCACTCACTCACTCACTCACTCACTCACTCACTCACTCACTCACTCACTCACTCACTCACTCACTCACTCAC
>NW_012130069.1:8021609-8022874 GCF_000143395.1 Atta cephalotes | reverse complement strand
CCCTCCCCTCCTCTCTCTCTCTCTCTCTCTCTCTCTCTCTCTTTCTCTCTCTCTCTCTCTCTTTGACCACCCTGTCGACTCGGTCCATGGCAGCGCAATGACGCGTTTATGCATACGTGTGCGTATCAGAAATCTACGAGGCAATCGCGAGTGAGGTATGTATATGATTGCATGGGCGTCGTAATACGATACAAGAATTTTTAAATCCTTAAAAAAAGAAGAGAAGAATAACAACGGTTTATGTACAAAGATATGAGAGATAAATGATGACAATTTAAATTTTAACAATTAAAGAATGAATACATTAAGGTATTTTTTTATTTCTTTTAACTTTTTGACAATGATTTTAGTCGATCTTTCTCTTTAACTTGTTGAATTTCATTATTATATTAATTATTATGTACGTAATTTTATTTTTGTAATATAAAATTATCGAAACAAAAAAGATTTTTCAAATTTTAATAAAGATTCCTAAAAAAAAATTCTAGCGCCTATGTTGTATACCTCGTGAAAAAGGTTATAGCTATGTTCATGTGCGAGTGCGGACGCAGATGTACGCAATAAAATGTCATTCTATTTTTTTTAACGCGACTGCCGTTCTCTCTCTTTCTTTCCACCTCACTATATTTTCTGCATTAATACGTTATTAAATTTGAATAATACAAATTATTATTAGTTTTGTTGAGTAATTTTCGATAATCAATATACATTAGGATAGCTCTTTTCGACTTTCAATTTGTTTTGCGATATCTCTCAAAACGGTTCCAATTCAAGAAAAATAATCTGTATAAAATTGTAGCCCGATAAAAAAAAAATGTACCTTCCGGACTTATCAACAATTTCTAAAATTTTTTTAGAAATATACTTAAAATTTTCCAAAATAACCTGTTAAAGTTAAAAATTAAGAATATATATATATATTTTTTTAAGCTCTTAAATCTATATCTCTTAAAAATGTTCAAGTCAATTAAAAAGATCACTAACAATTTTTATTCTATTTTCTACTTTTTGGAATTTTTTTCGAAAATTGTTTGTTATATGAAAGAAAATGAATAAAATGTTCCTTATTCATAACTTTTATTTGAAATTTTTTTTAGATATATTCAATAATTTAAAAGATATTCATGAAAATCGATTTTTTTGCTTTATCATAAAATGTAGAGGCCTGGAGGCACGTTTTCCTCTTATTGGATTGCATTTTTACAGATTTTTTTTCTTGAATTAGAATTGTTTCAGAGGGGAAAAAAAATTTAGAAAAAATTTTT
>NW_012130069.1:8006850-8019593 GCF_000143395.1 Atta cephalotes | reverse complement strand
ATATATACTATATATATATATATATATATATATATATATATATATATATTATATATTATATAAAATTAATTTTCTGACATTATAGCAGTTTAAGTTATATATTGTTATTCCTCTTCTTTATATCACTCTAATTATTAATAGAATAAAATAAAAATAAAAATGTTAAAAATTAAATTGTTTTTATTTACATATATTTATTATGTGCGTATTCTGAAAGATAAATTTTTAATTCAATATTATTTTCATAATCTGATTTTCTTGGTTCTAAAAAAAAATGAATTAAAATACATATTATGAAATTTGAATTTTTTAAATAAAATTTTTTGAAACAATTATCTTGTCATATTATATATCTTGTCATATATGTCATATATCTTGTCATATAAATATTATTAATATAGATATTGTCGGTATTTTATAACAAATGCACAAAATTTATAATTTTTTGTTACTTTATTGATATATCGTTTTATAAACATTATTAATGCTTTTAATTCTAAACAGTATTTCCGCAATTTATAAGGGAAGACACTACATTTTCTTAGAGTATTTTGATTGAGTAACATGTCTTTCTCTTTTCTCATTTCCCCAACGTAGAATTTGTCGCGTAAACGAGGTTGGCATTAGATCCCCGCTAAGCCACGGATGTTTCCTTAGGAGGACTTAAGGATTTGGGAGATTTTTGAGTGCGGTTTCAGGCTGAAGAGAGAGGGTTGTTTTTCTTCAGGATTTTACCGTTACCTCGTGACCTCGTGGTTTTAGAATAAAGCCGGAAAAGTCCGAGCGTCACTTTTAAAATTGTTTAAAATTGTAACGCGAAGAATCCCGTCATTTCACGTGTCTAAACTTACTTCACTTTTATATATAAGAAAGTATTTTATTTAAATAAATATAAGTCAAGTGTATCGTTATAGTGTGACGTCGTCAATGCGATTCAGAATCACGTATTGAGTTTTTAGGCAACGGATAAGATGAGGGACATCGGTAATCGAGTTATCATGTCTTGCTCCTCGTACAAGTTAGAGATCCGCTGCTAAATTGATCTGACAGAATTAGGATCGCCCAACTATTTCGATGAAATTGCTCGCAGTTAAGACTTTGTCTGATGTTCACAAACATTGACGTCGGACGTGAGACGAGGTCTTCCACTGATTACGGGACTACTCACGTGACTTCGAAAACGATGTTGATCTTGCATTGCTCTTTGACGAGATGCACAGTGCGGTAGCAAAATAATATTACGTGCCAATTCCTTCTTCCCGTGTAATTACGTTCAATTATTTTTCGCTAATATCAAGATATTGAAAAAACTGATTATAACAAACATAATTGTAAAGTAATTAAATAAACGAAAACGATAAATATTTTTTTTATCTTTTTATATTTATCCAAAATTTATTTCGCCCTTATATAAAACTTTCATACAAGTCTTTATCTGATAATATTATAGGATTAATTGAAAAAATTCAATATTTCAAACATCGTTTGAGTATGCGATATATCTGATGTTAACGAACCTGATCAAAAACTCTGCAAACGTGTGAACAGTTGAATGTCTTTCTTCTTTCATAAGCAACTTCATTCATGGATCGAATAATAGCGCAAGATTGGATCAGAGAAATGAGGGAAACGGCTCGTTTACGTTTAACTAACGTGAAATTTCCAGAACACTCCTGGTGAGCTGCTCTCGAATCGACGTTCAATATTCTTTGATCGCGCGCCATTAACGGACCGGCTCGTTCAATACCTCATAAGTGGAATCGTGCTGGTAACTAATACGCTCTAAAAAGAATCCGCATGCAGTTCGAAACGACGTAAACGTAGCTCCATTGCGACAAACGAATTGCTACGGGATTCGAACGTCTTTCGCGATTGCATCGAACATTGAGTTTTTTCTGAAGAAACGAGAATTAATCAATATAATAATTCCTTAAAAATTATTAAATTGAAAAATTGAAAAATTATTAAATATTATTAAATTGATAAGATTAATTAGATTAAGAATAATTGAATTAAAAGAATAGATAATACCAAAAGAAAATCTAATTCAATGTAAGTTTCATCAATTAACAACTATTTTCATTTATCGATTTCAGCTGGAAATAGACAAACAAATCAGGCGAGGAGCTTAGCAAAGCAATCATGAATCAAATTTTTATTGTAGTGTGCAGTTAAATCAAGTAAAGATGAAAATTAACTTGTATAGCATACTATAGGAAATCACACGAGCCCCCTTACCTGTTCATAGCACTCCGAAAAATTACATTACTTACGGAAGATTACAGGAGATAAGAACAAATTGTAGCGCTTCTTCGTTTAGTGCATTCAATACTTGATTGTTAATTTCCACACGAGGAACAGATAAATTGGGTGATAGGAGTGTTTCACGATGACGCAGAAATTTTATAGATGCAGCGTATATGAATGTTTTCTACTTCTCGACCTAGTTACATACCTACACAATCACAGGTTTGAAGCTTTCAAAATGATTGCTCCATTTCGCATTTTGCATATGCGTATACGTATGTTTCGTTCGTGAAATATACTGGCAATTACTTCGACGAAAGTACTCAATTCAGACTTATACCAATGATTCAAAAACGCAAATTTCAAATTCCGCACCAAGTAAATAAATTGTGGGTTATAATAGAACAGTTACAACAGTTTTTCACTTTTTTGTGAAAAAAAATGAATTCAATTAGATTTTCATATTGCCTACGGAAATGATAAAATCGAATAAAATACGATTTTTAACATAGGATAACAATTCATCCTCTTATTTCTATCTATAAAAAATTATCTCACGTTCCTTTAACAATCTCATATATTTCCTTTAATAAGAACATAAAATGATAGTGTAAATATTCTAGATATAGATTATAATGGATATTTAACTGTGATATAGAGAGTCGGGATTCATTTTGAAGTCTATAACATCTCACCGTTATTCTCTCCATCCCCAGAAATTATCAGAACGATAGGCGACGGCGTCAAAATACGCGGCCAAGATAGCGACGTCGTCGAGTCGCGCGAATCTAAATCCTAGCTAATAGTTTCGTCCTGGCAGCGAAACCCGCGTAATTTAGCTTCACGAGTACGCTTGAGCCCCGCGATTGTCCCACCCCGACAGTTCCACGTTTACGCTTTCGCGCTCCCGTCTTCCTGGCAAAATTCTCACCCTTGCTATCCGCTATACGTCTCCCCTTTTCGTCTCTGTCGTTCTCTCGGTGACTCGTATCCCTGTCTTACGAGAGGCAAAGTGGCGCGCGGAACTCCCAGCGGCAATGTTCACTATATTAACACCTCCATCCAACCTTAATGAATCCCTCAGTCTCGACGAGATCGAGGATGAGAGGAGATTGCTCTAGCCCATTCTATATACGTTTATATTCACCGCACTATCTCTTTTTGAGTCGTAAATATCTCCCAACTCCTCTTCCTTGGCATTAAAGTCTGTCTTCGTCTTTGATTACGACATCATGTAATGATTGCTCCCCTTTCGATCCCTAACGCCGAAAATTGCAGGCTTTCTGTTTACGATCGCGATAAAGATGTTAAATGATATGACGAGGTAAACATTTAAAAACTTTTAAAAATTTTCTGCAACGTGTTTAGATATACTTTTTCAAAATAAAAATATTTGCAAATTGTATGTTCCAGATATTCCGTGTTAATATATTTTTTTATATCGATATATAATTAATATTTTTAATTGTATAACTAAACACGTTATGTGGAATTTATTTTAAAAAATTATTGTTTTAAACATCTGTCTGTAGTTTTAGATTCGCCTTTTATGTCGCGCATTTGCATAAGAGTCGTTTTCAGTTTTTACCTTTTAATCGCTCCTTTCTCACATCGATTCTCGAAGACCAACGAGAAGATCCGTGCACAAAAGATTTTCAAGATTAACGCTGGTGCTTGTAAGAGTAGAATCTCCCATGTGCATTGCCGGGAAGGACGGCTCGGCACTTGGCCGTAATGTATGTGCCTGTCGACTCGCGACCTTTCGGCAGAAGGCGACCCATGGTGGGTTTAACGTACGGATAGAACGTAAAGAAGATGAGCGAGGGAAGGAAGGAGAGACGGTTGATACGTACGAAACTCTGCATAGAAGTGCAGAGAAGGAAGCCCATCTCATACGCGTTCAGGAGACAAATTATTTCCCCATTTTATGGCCTGCTAAAATATAAATCAAGTTCTAAATTAAATTCCTCACCCCTCACGCCTACGTGGCGAACTATAACGAGCATTTTATAACGCGCGCGTGTGTGCGTGCATCAGATCGGAGGTGAAGAAGAAGGAGGAGGAGAAGGAGGAGAAGGAGTTGAAAGCACACTATCGCGAAAGGATGTAGAATGGAACAGCGAAGGAAGGAGGATAAAGTGGTGCCGTATATATCCCGTTGGGAGATGGGAGATGTACGTGTATCTGGTATTGTCGAGCGATGCGGTCTTTTTCACCTTCCTCGGCGTCACCGCCACTTTTTGTGAATACCGCCCGAGAATGCTAGATGAGACAACGCTGGAAGGTTCGATTTAAAAAAATTACTACGCAAGACAGGATGAGACTTGAAGAGAATTCTTCTCTTTCTCTGAACAAATCTCTACTGTGTCGAAGACACGTGCGGGTTTACGTGTGCGCATAGTTTACTTTTTTATTTGACGAGAAGAAAATCGATACTTTGACTTTGCGACAGAGTTAAAATGAAGACAATTTACAACATTATTTCAATTGTCGAGTATGTTCGGAAAAAAATTATGCAATTTAATAATCACGCAATTTATATAGCCTACACGGAATTTTCTTTGAAAATTTACCCTGAAAATATGATAGTTATGATGCAATACAATACATATTTTAAAGATTTTTACCATGCACTTCATTAAAATTAATCAAACTTATTTTATATTTTATTGTAGTTTTATTAATGCATGAGAAAGATTTACATAAAATTCTTCGAAATATAATGTTGTCCCATGACTATCACATTTTCAGGGTAAACTCTAAGAAAAAATTCTCTCTATGTACTTTTTCGTATGTACTATATTGTAAGAGTTCAAATATACAAGATAAACATTTAATCTATCAATCTTTAAAATCTAATTTCAGCTGTTTTTTTATAAATTATTCATTTATTAGATATTATTTTATATTATAGATTATCATTTATATTCTTTTTTTTTTAATTTGTTTACGTGATCTAGAAATTATTCTATATAAATCATAAACATAAAACGTAGTTTGCAACGCTTGTTATGATAGCAAATCGGAAATGTTATTGCTCAGAAGTATTGATTAGTGGTATTATTAACCGCTTTTTATTTGCTATCGCGACAAGTTTGCGAATTATATTTCGCGTTTGCAACTTACGTAGAATAATCTTAATAAATAAATAAATGTGCAATTCTCAAAATATTTCATATGGTTACGCGATTTTTATTATTCGAAAATATTTTTAATTATTGATGTTCAATCATATAACAAATTTAATTACATGACAAATCTTTTTTATGTGAAAAATTATTTCATCACGAACAAGCGGGAACGAAGAATTACATCCAAGTACCTATGGCAGAACGTCTTATTAATATCAAACTTGTATGGTTATAGGATAGGACGACGTGATAAGATTCCCCTTAAATTCGCATTATATTGCTGTGCGGCGCGCAAAATCTGGCGATAATATAACCGCTTATGCATAGTTTCTCGGCCCGGACCGAAGTTCATCCAACTTTAACTTAATCTTAACTAACGTCGCCCGGGCGACGAAGAGCTCCGACCGCCGCCGTTGGGACCGATCAGACGAGAAAGACTCTGGCTGGAATTCGAGTTGCCATGAGAAAGACAAGGATGTGAAAAAACGGGACTTTCGCGGTAGTTGGGATCCAATACCCGCATAGTTCCAGATGAACTTTAATTCGCCGTATATTCTTATTCCACGTTGCAGATCGCGTAGCACCCGCGTAAGCCGATTGAATTGGTGTATTTCCGCATCCTAATTTTATTACTCCTGACACTGTTATCATTAATTTATTTAAATTTAAATTCTTTTTTTTCGGAGCACTAAATAAAATTAGGAACTTTTTCTAAAGAGATACTTATAAATGAAAATTATATAAAGAATACAATGATTATATATAATTAAAGATTATATATAACTATATATAAGACTATATATAACTATATATAAGATTATATATAAAAAGATCTTGTTCATGATCATATATATAGGAGATTCTTGTTCATAAACGTATATATAGGAGATTTTCTTATTCTATACAGGTAATATCGTGTGATAGTATACGATTTTTGAAATATTCTCGATATAGAAAGTTGGGAAAATCGTGGGCGAGATATCTGATATCGAATGTTTGGCAAGAGCTGCAAGAAAAATATGCGAGTCAGGTACGCGATGTTATCCATTAAATTTCTATCCCCAAAGGGTTATTCACCGATGCATACCAAACAGTAAAAACAATATCGTTGAATCGCCAACAATGTTAAGCATGCAATGCAATTCCAATCAATATAAAAGCGAAACAAAAAATCAGTGTGGATTAGGGAACTTATTTTACGCAACTGACGCGGCATAAACTCAAACATGTTCAAAGATCCTCACCATTTTTAGATTTGGATTAATCTGTATAGTTGGGAGATAAATTTAGAATTACGTGAATAATATAGAGAAGTTCTTCCTTTGTATTCTTTATAAATCTTTTATTAAAATTTTATTTTCGAAACTTCGCCCTTCTGTATTAATGATTTTACCTATTACAGCTCGCTATTCGCGTTGCAAATTTAATGCGCCGTGAATCAGCTAGCGATTATTATACTTCTCTAAGACAACGAATTAACTGACGTCTCCGTAAGGAGTCGGCCGTAGCGCGATTAGAAGACAAAACCAGTAATAGCAGTGCCACGGTGCTGCGAGACAACGAGAAATAAATAGAAAGGGAGCAAGAGAGAAGGGTAGCATTTATGCACAAGGATAGCAGGAGCAGAAAGAGAAATGAAGGAAGGAAAGAGGAGAAGTGGACAAAGGAGATGAAGAAAATGAGAAAAAGAAAGAGAAAGAGGGGGGAGGGAGAAAGAGAGAGAGAGAGAGATAAGACTTGAGAAATTCTCTAAAGCTGGCAAAGTGCCGTCGCAGTGAATTCAGGGACAGTCTTTAACTGTATAGCGAAAGCAACGTCACCCTCTCTTGGGAGCTAACCCTTACGTTTCCGCCGTTCTCGTTCTCAGTGCGCGACCTCTCCCAGATAATTAAACGAAATTCATTTACATAGCTCGAGTAATACGGGGCCGCATGGCGGTACGACGACATCATGAAAAGAAGAGAAAGAGTAATTTTACTCCGGAAGGAGAAAACGCGAAACGAAAAAGGGAGACCGAAATGAGTTAAAAGTAGAGCAGAGATAAAACGATAGAAGGATAGAAAAAGATAACGAGAGAAGGAGAAAATCAGAGTAGGTTTACGTTAGGAGAATGCTTCACCTATCCTTCTTTCTCTTTCTTTCTCTTTCTATCTCTTTCTCTTTTTCTCTTTATCTTATATATGTGTCTCTTCACTTTTCTTCCATTCCTTAGATTAGATAAACTTTCTATGAGCGCATCATCCACTTTTGATTTTCACGAAAGACGTTTGTGTCGTGAAAACTGCCGTTGTATATCAAACGATCTTGTTACTATCATTTTCTTCGACCGACAACGCGCTTTATTCGCCTCTGAGCTTCTGCGAAAACCATGAAAATTTCATTCAAAAGAGAAAGAGAGGGAGAGAGAGAGAGAATCCGTGAGAAAACAAGCTGGCGCGAGGTGAAAATTAACGCGCAGTCCGCCGATGTAACGCCGATGAGATCCGGATTTTCGAGTCCCATCCAATATTGCGCGATAACTTTCAATGCTCAGTTTAATTAGTTAACTCTCGCGATTGGCGGACGATTAATCGAGTTTGAGTTACCTTCATTCATAGTCAGCGCATTAATTAATCGGACTTATTGCAATTTTTCATCGAAGCATGCATCGAAGGTAATGCGCCGTTTGTAAAAGCAAAACATCATGCATATATAATAAATATATTTTGCAAATTATATTGTTCTACGTTGGTCGGAAAGATTTTTCGCAAGCTTAAAGCGCTGGCTGACTATTTTTTATCGGTTTTTGTGGAACGTTGTTTGTTTTAGAAAAATAGGGAAAAATATTCGAAGCTATCAAAACATAACAGCTGTTATTGGACGAAAATTTATCGGTCAATATCGATTGGACATATACACCCACGTTTACAAAGTTTATTATTTTAAGATATATTCGTTTACATTAGTCATTGAATATCACTGAAATCGTCTGTATCATCATTCTCTTGCAATATGTGAATTTCACTACCATTGTATTTCAACCAACATGATGTAAAAAAAGAATGAAACGTTTGAACATGAAAGCGTTCTTCAATTTTACTGATATGAAAGATTGCTTATAAAATCGAGGCTAGATTAATTAAAAAATGCATGTTACTTACATGAATGAAGAAATGGAAAAACGAGATTTTGCTGTTTGCGCTAATTAGTTATTCATTTAAAATAAACTAAAATCCAATCTATGTAAAGAAAAACAGTTTATATTTTTTTCTTAAATTATAATTTGCAAGTTAAATTTTTTTATATCAATGCTTGATATCAATGAATCTAATTAATTAATCATTTTGATTTCTATATTCATTCAATAATCAATGAGAGACTGTCTAGAAGAAATATCATTTTTCTACTTTATTTAATAAAACAATTAATAATAATTATATATGTTAAATTAAGTTCAATAAATAAGAAAATTGCGACAGAAAATTGACATCAGATTAAATAATTATTGAAATTATTATCGATAATAACTATTTCAAGTTTAGTGAGCATATAACACTTTCCTTTTTATTAATCTTTTATTGGCAGCAGTCGAGAGTGAAAATATTCTTTGCGAATATTTTTATTTTGGACCGCTGCCAATTTCGCATATTAAAAATGTTTAGAAATACATTGCAAATATAAAAGATAGAAAAATATATATAAATTTTAATAAACTTGTCTTAAATAATGAAATGATAATTTTCTCGTCATAATTTTGAAATAATTTATTTGTATATTAAAATAATTACTTATTTATGAATCAAGTTCATATTATCAAGACACATATTATCACAGAAATTAACGCACAAAGATCGAGAAAGTGATTGTTAAAAATAATCGTTTAGAATTGCTAGACACATCGTTGACCTGACAAATCCGAATGTGCAAGTCACAGAAAATAAATCTCATTGCGCTTAATGAGTTTATATTGATATATAACGGAGTAGGTGGATATATCTATTATGAGAGCATATGGGATGAGTACACGTCAGGGAAAAACAGAATGAAAATAGGTTGAATAAAAAGGACACCGACGTGTTTGTATGTTCATGTAATTGCATGCTATGTCTCTAGAGCCCAGTAAACTTTGATCCCTTTGACCAATATTGTTCTTTCTATGCTCTATTCATTCTCAATTGCCTAATGCTTAACACATCAGCATTGATCCATTTTGTTATTAATATATCTCCGCACGAAATCTTATCAATGATCTCGTGATTTAAAGGGACTGAAGAATAAAAAAAATCTTAAGATATGTGCAAAACTGAAAGAAACAAGAAAGACATAACATGTTTTTATATGGGCAAAAACAATCGCAAGTTTAAAGATCAGCTGATTTGATAATCTAAATATTCTTCAATCTTTAAATTTCTATAAATATATAAAGACTTTTAAAAGTTTAATATTTTTAAAAATATACATATGAACTTCTCAGACTTTAAAGTTTTCACGCTGTCAATAAATTTCAAGTTTAAAGATTTCAGTAAATTTAGTCAATCTTATAAATGAAGATTTTAGTAGTTTAAAGAAATGAATTTAATAACCTATCAGAGCAATTTTTGACGTAAATATCTTAATTCAATCCATCTACATTATTGATGTCAATTTAAGCCGATAAATATTATATTCAATTTAGAATTAACGATCCTTTAAGTTTTCGTTAAAGATATTTTGATTTCAAAAAATCAATTTCATAAAAATCAATAAAAAGACGATATTTATATGAACTCATCGACATTTCATTGCAATTTATTGTCAGATACGATTAAATTTAATTAAAATTAAAAATTTACATTTTAATGTGAATAAAATTGTTTATCTAATTTGGACTCATTTAAATTTTTATCTTTGTAGTTCAGTTTCTTCATTGCTTTACTATTAATTAGAATTATCAACCACGAACAATAATGAGTGTAAAAAATTCTAAATTTTTTATTAAAATTTTTTGTTACATGAAGATAATCAAATGACAAGTCAAATATAGACGGGATAGAACGGGCAATTTCATCCATTTTTCAATATTGTTTATGTTTCTGAGCAGCGTATATTGAATACTTAAAGGTTTTTATGCTCTCAAGAAGCAATCATAATTGTATAAATTAATTATAAGTATGTTACTACAAAAAAGATATTGTTTGTTGCCGTAAATTTTACATTACTTTAAGATTAAAAATAACGGAATAGTCCCGCTCTATCCTATCAGATCGATTATGAGTTTTATTATTTTGAAGTATTTGACCATTTTATGTTGTGATTGAATATTTGTATCATCAAATTTTATGTAATAATAAAATTGCAATGGAATTACTACAACGATTAGAAGAAGAAAGATTTTATAAATTAAATTAATCTTTATAAATTAAGTGCTACGTAAATACGTAAATAAATCTCTTAATCCTCAATTAATTCTAAATATACATTCCAAGACAGGTCTGTCCATCTGCACTTAGCTTGCGAACAAAATGTTTTCCACCAGTTTCACCTATCCATTTTCTCTTAGAACAAAATAGGGAGAAAACGAATAAAAATAAACGCTGAAATTAGAGTTAGATGCAAAAGCTAGAGCCAATGACTAATCACTTGACCAGAACTCTAGCATTATTCTTTTTCGTTTTCTTTCTTATTCAATGAGATGGAAAGAAGTTTAATTTACGAGTCTTGGATAGACTTACTATAATGTTGCAATCATATCGAGCATCACATACTCTACGTACGTATATATCCTACATTTTCAAAAAAATAACTTTATTCTTTATTTATAGCGTGACTGACCATACCGAATTGCATACAATATGTAGGTATGTTCGCTATATTCGCTATGTATATATATTAGCGACGTCGCAACAGTGCCGCAAAGCTTGGTTCTCGACTATTTTTTTGGAAACGTCGCCGTGAACGGGCACTCGTAATAGAACCGAAAATAACTATTTTTTTTACTGTTATTTGCTGTGTGGTTGTTAGCACAATGTCATTTGTGCAAACTCTTATTGAAACTCATTTATTCGAAAATGTTCTTTAAATTTTAATTTCATGCAATTGTTTTATTAAATGATAAAATTCATTCAACTCAATTATATTTTGATTATCTTGTGTATATTTTATGTATTCAGTTTCTTTTCTATGTACATACACAATGACGTTAATAATAATATTTTATGATCAGAATCACTTCTACTCTTTTAAGGCAAACGAATATCTTGGGCAGAAATCTGACGAAAAGTGTTCATTCAAAACGTAGTTTTCAATGTCACTCAATGTAGCGAATATAACATAACACTCGGTTTAGCCGCACAAGAGAATATTAATCGAATCGCGAAAATTTAAAAATGGCATTTAATTTAATGGTCACGTTAAATTATTTTGTTGAAATTACTAACAGAATACTTATTTTATAATGGCAACCAAATTTTACATTGTTATTTACAAAATATAAATAACTAAATAAATTTGTTGTTGTAAATGACTTACTGTTAAATAAAAAAATTTTGTTCATCAACAAAAAAATATTGTATTTTGACAAAATAATTCAATAATAACCGGCCATTTGTGAATAATTCTCTTTTTTCGTTACCATTATTATATCTTTTTTCTCAGTTACTGTTCACCAAGTGCACTCAATTACTAAACGCACCGTGAAAATTGTACCCAATTATTTCTCTTTCTTCCTCCTCCCTCCCCTCTCTCTCTTTCTCTCTTTTCTCTTCCTCTAATCTCGACGTTTCGATCAGCCTGCCACAAGGTATGATTTCGGCCATAAAAGAGTGGAAAGAAAATATCTCCCTTTATAAAAATCCAGCCGAATTGCCAGCGTGCCCAACGTGAATATATACGCGTCGTCTTGTCGCTACAAATGAAATTCATGAAACCGACATACGGACCGGTCGGCCACTCTGCCGGTCTGGCAATGCAAACATTCCGGTGTGCCAATAAAAGGGAGAATAGAGAGAAAAGGGCGCGGTGCGCGAGGGGAGAAGTGGATGGTCACCCTCGGGCGTAAAGAGGAAAAATTCGAACACCTCGACGGGGAGCGATGCCAGGTTAAAAAAGGGTGGGAGGCTTTATGAACGGCGGGCATCTGCATGGCCTCTCCATTGTTATCTCTCACAATAAAAGCCAACTGAAACCCGAAAGGATTGCTATTGCCGTGCGTCACCCATCGCCACTGTCACCACCGCTATCGTCATTGCTGTTGTTGCTGTGTTGTTGCAGCGTTTAATCTTTGTACTTTGAGATTGTACATTGCCGCCGGTCTCGAGATAATTGAATGTGCCTTCGTTTGATGACAATGTGACCTCATGTCACTTTCACATAAGCACAAACTGTATCCCCCTCCTCTCTCTCTCTCTC
>NW_012130069.1:7993434-7994657 GCF_000143395.1 Atta cephalotes | reverse complement strand
TAAGAGGAAGAGGTGGAGGATGTTGCTCGATAGTTCACTGATAGTCCACTCCCGCGATCCTCTGTTCTCTCCTCCCCCCCCCCTCCCTCTCTCTCTCTTCTCGTATTCTCCCGTATCTCCTCCCGCCCCCTTCTTGTTGCGCTGCATTCTGGTGGCGCACCGAGCGTATAATGCAAGTCCTCGGAAAACCCAAAAAGGAAATAAACAAGCCTCTAACTGAAATCGGGAATGTGAAGTGGATGGTAGTTTAAAACGATTCGCTCTCGGCTGCTCCTTCTTTCTTCTCCCTCCCACGTACTTTCTTTTTCCCGACCGATAGTCGCATTCCGCTTCCTCTTCGGTTAAAGCAGCGCCCTTAAACGTAAGCGCACATATATCACCCACATATACCTTTTCGTATACACATGCATGCGTACGTGTATTAATACGTTACCCTGTTATCCTATTTATACGTATCCCTGTTACTTACATCACTCACATGAGCAAGAAGTTAAGCGATACTCAAAAACGAGGCGAACTCGAATAAAATCGGGCAGTCGCAAACCCGTCATTTCGGGCAAACGAGCCGTGTACAGGGTGCGTCATAAATAGTTGAACCCTCAAGTCTCTCTCTGCGAAGATCTATATGTGTTCTCTACCGCTTCATTTTTGCAACGCGCTCGGAATTTTTATTTTACTCGCTTTAATGCTGAGGAGAAAATAACGCGATTAAATTTATATTTTACATGATTGGACCAATCGCTTTAATAGTATATTAGTAATCGAGCTTATAAGCCAGAATATAAATTAGAATTGTCACATGTTTGTACAATCGTAAAATAAATGTTACAATAAATGCTAATAAATTCGTAGAAATAAAGCAACGTGAAAATTGGTTGAAATAAATCTGTAAAATGAACAAGGTGATTGAATGAGAAATCCGATATTTTATATTTGAATATGGTTCATAAATTCTAGTCTACCAAGTGTCCAATATCAATCGTTTATAACTCGATGATTTAAAATTTAACACTTTTTTGTTTAAGATTATATTTATATTTTTAAATTATATTTATATTTTATCACGAGATTACTCAAATATTCTTTAAAAGTAATTTAAATAGTATAAACAATACATATAGAATTAGTATGAGCAAATTATAAACGATACTTTATGCTTTTTATTTTATATGTTAATTATGTTTTAAATATTAATTATGAATTAAGTTCTCTCTCTCTCTCTC
>NW_012130069.1:7980964-7991550 GCF_000143395.1 Atta cephalotes | reverse complement strand
TTATATTATATATATATATATATATATATATATATATATAATGCTTTCTGATAATATCTTTTTCGCAAATTTTGATATCATCTTTTGCTCAGGAATTTTGATATCGCTTTTATTATTTAACAAAAAATATAATATCAAGTTCCCGCAAAATTCTATAATTACATCTCAAGTCGTACTACTTCAAGCAATTCGAATTGGAATGTTCAGCAATGATCAACTTGTTGATAAAAAGGTAAGATATAAAGCTGCGATTCATGTTACTAATTAACGTCACATCACAAAATCCATCCGTTTTTCAATAAACCAACGACATTTTCATGAGAACGTGTCTCGGAAAAGCGGAAAGCAAAAGCAGGAATAAACGATATTGCGCAAACCGTTGCTATTTCCGTCGTTTTCAAGCGAAAGAACGAAACGGCGGAGACAGGTATATCTGCGAAATAGTCACATTTTACGATCTCTCGCCGCGGGCCATGAATATCGCAAGCATAAAAGCACTACGGGAGAGAAAAAGGAGGAGCTCGCGGCAAGGCTCCCGTTTTAAAAAACGTAATGGATAATTGTTCATAGATCGCTTTGAGACGGCACCACGTCGATCTACCTCGCTGCATCGTCGCAAGCTCTGTGAAGAATTAATTCTATAGTTGAATGCTGCATTTAGATATGTCATATTCATCTACGAGAGTCATACAAAAAAATTGAATGGCAGAAATTTTTTGTCTCCTCTATAGATGCGTTTATTTACGAAAATATATGATTATAATTATGATTCTATGATTATAATAATTGATGTTTATCATTTTTATTACAATGTAAACTTCTAATCTATCATACAACTTTGTAACAAATTTTCACGGATTAACAATATTGATAATAATAACAGTTTTTTGTTATATGATATGCTGTAAAATTGTTATCATTTATTATGGATTTTAATTAAATGAATTTAGATTTTATTTTAGTCGAACGTAATGAATTGATCAATCAATTTGAATTCTATTTTAAGCAAATAACAAATAAATCGAAAATAACATTTAATTTGAAATGACAAACGATTTTATAATTTAAACTATATATATATAAGCTATATAAGAAGCTATATAAGAAGATAAAAAGATTTCCTTTTTTAATTTTTATTTTCAACAAAACTTGTTTTTTAATAAGAATTCTTGATGCTATATCAATCAACATCAAAACATTACGTCTATTTAACTTGTAAATAAATGAAAATTATTTCTATTAAATATCAAATTATTTCTATTAATTATTAAAGAATTTATAATTTTATTATTACAAAAAAATAACAATAATTTGAAAATATTTCGTAAAATAATTAAAATAATTCTATACATAAAAGAATGCAATATTTAAGAACAAAAAGTAACGATATTGTTATCTGATAAATAAAAAAGGTTTTATGATTCACAAGCCATTTATCGATTTATAATAATTTCCCAGAGTGATAAACTGCGAAAGATTAAAAACATTCTAGAAAGTATAAATAAAAGCAATAAATCGTTAGCCTCTAAATGAAGGGCTTACCTTATCAGGACGCAGTCTAACCCCAATAATCCGTACACTTAAAATCTCCCGTAGCGGCTAAACATCACGAACCGCCCTTAACGGCCTTAGGAAAACACGTTCATCACCTTTCAGCACCATTCACGACGGCCTTGGGGTCCGCCACCCCTGCGAGAATCACGTGTCCAACTGCGAAACAATCGCACAAACGCCAATTACGAATTCTTTAAGGTACACTTCAGAACCTCGCGACCGATCTCGCGGACTCAACAGTCCTTTCACCTTGTCCCGTCATAGTCATGTGATCCTCGTTTTCTATAAGATTTTGATTTCCGAGGTCAACCGGGAAGATTTCCTGTGAAAGTATTTTAGGACTGAAAATGTCTCCGGATCTCCTCCGGAAATCCAATCGACCGTCTTCAAATGCGATTTCTGATGACAGTCACGTGGCGAAAGACTCGTCCGAGTACTGAACGGAGCCAGCGGAACGCGTTGCACCGTCTCGGTGATCCGTCGGGGACTGCGTTTGCCATAGCTCCCCACCAGGCATCTCGGGGGTTGGACGCCCCCTCGTCGGTTCGGCACCCCGACGCGCGACGTCGCTCCGCCTCCACGTGGAACGCCAAATCCCCACCTTGTGAGCGTGCCAAGGGTTTGATCCCCGGTGGATGCCGGCGGCGTCGTCTTAAGTCGACCACGATGCCAAGGAGACTCGTCGTCGTGGTTGCTGGATAGCTGGTGAACAAGTTGAAACCCGAGAGTATTAACGATATAGTTAAAATATCGATAACTTTGTTTTAAAAACAAATCTTTATTTTCAGTGGAAATGTGCCGTTAATAAGAATTATACCCTTCATTAGTCAAAACATATAAGATTTCTATCTCTTATTAACATCTTACTTAATGAAAAGTACTTAAAAACTTTTTCTATGAAGTTAATTAAGAATTAATGAACTCTGATTAATGCACTAGCATAAAAAGTAAAAAAAGGCAAATAGAGTCAGCCATTCTATAGTAGAAGTAGAAAAAGACAAACAAAGTCAGACTAGCAATAGTAATAAAAAAAGGACTAAGTCAGACTTTTCCAATAAGAAGGCCAGTTAAAATTTAGTCAAATATTTTAATTTTATTTTTGTATAAAAGAAAACTCTTCATTACTTTTAAACATGAAATAATTCAAGAAGGCATGAATTAATAGGTTTTTTATCACGAAAAACTCGACGTGAAATAAATATTAAATTGAAATAATTTATCGAAGAAGAATATTAAATACGAGTAAGTCGATAATATAATTTATTCAGAAGCTACAATAATCTCAAAAGAATGACACTGTTCGCAAATTATGCATCATTTATACTAATGCGTGTACGGTTATACTATGTCCACAGCAAAGAATTCCTCGGCGCCTTCATGTTTATTCAGCATTTTTAATGGCACCTCTCTCTTGTTATTCTTCACTCGCACCTTCCTTTTGTTCTCGCCGGTGCTATTACAGTTTCTCGCATAAATTTAATAATTAAAGACGATATCGAAAACGCATTTAATATTGAAATCAAATGCCGCTGCTTTTCGTACGATCAAATCCTATTCGCGTAACAAGATAATGCAATACGAAATTGAATTTATGCGATATTCATTGCATGAACGATTTGATTGCGGACGCGTCGGACGAATAAAAATTTCACACTCAGCAAATACACACCCAATTAATTTTCACATGATATGCGACGCGTGAAACCTCTGGACTTTGCAAATGAATATACTTTTCGCGGGGACATGTGTTATGAAAATCTTTTATGCAGGCGCATATTTCCATAAAAATAAATTGTTCCGCTCTTCAATGTTTTACTAGTTTTTCCGCACACTGACAAAATTTGTCCGTAGAAGTAAAAGAGGAATTCTTACTTTAAAAATGTTTAAAAGTAAAAGATACATTTAGCCAAATATATTTTTTGCTGTTTTGATAATATATTGAATAAATGGATTTGGCAATTCTGTTGTACAAAACTTTCTTAACTTTTATAAGACGTATATGTATAATTCAATATAAAAATAAAATAATTCAATATAGAAATGAAAGAACTCATATGTGAGTTTGAAATAAATTTTTAACTCGTAAAATTTTTCGTGTCGCTAAATACGTTTTCGCAGTTCCAAGGGGATTGCCCCAGAATAATGAAAGGGGAATGTCCTACAGTTTATAGTCCTCCCTTTGGAGTTTCGCGTTATTAAAACTTTGCATTTGCACTGACTTTGTACTTTCAGTCGTAACTAGTAAATACATATTAAGGTTCTTTATCGCTCCGATTGTACAACCTTTTACCATTTCCAAATAATTTCCAAATAATTTTCTCGTGCATGTCTAGGACACGAAGTAATAATAAGTGAATATACAGGAATATGAAAACAGTACAGTTACAGCTTTTTGACGAATATTACAAGATTTTTTTACATCATTTTATTTTTTAAAATAAAATAATGAAAAAGTATAAAACAATATGATGTAAAAAATTTTATAATATCAAAAAACAGGCATGTACTGTTTTTATATTCTTTTATATTCCATTATTATTATTTCATGTCCTACACATGCACAAGACAAACGTCATTAGCAGCATTAGTAATGAATTTCCATCAAGGACAACGTACGATCCTACAAACTAATTGCGATCCCAGACGTACATAGCAGTCCAAAGCAGTCATACGTGCGCAAAAAGAGACTACAGGTGCATGCATGTAGAGAGCTCTTTACGCATGTATCACATCGGCACCATTAACGAAAATTTCTGGCCTGATCTCGTCTGTTCAATTTACGTTGAAACGCGATCATAATCAACTTTGTCTATTGAGCAGATATTGATAGGTACCTCTTAATATCAGGAAATTTCAAATTTCCTTTATTGAAACACATAATTTGATCCAAGTACATGCGACATTAATTCTCTAGTTTGTGACGACAGTCAATTATATATTTGTCCCAGAATCTATTACTAGAAGAATATATGAATAGAAGAATATTTTAAAGACGAATAATTAATAGAATAATTACTAAATTGTGAGAAAAGTTTTCTCGCAAGTATGCAAAAAAGCATAATGCATTTCAGGAAAATTAATGTATATTTCTTAAGATATAAATTGCATTGTCTAATTTATCATTTTCATTATAATATGAAAAATTTGATTATTATACTAAAAAAGTTAAAATAGATAATATAATTATTTAATAATTTTTTATTGTGACAATCTTCGCTATCTCTTCTTATTAACTAATTGAATAATTGACTAAAATATTTAACATTTGTAAACAAAATTCATACAACTAATATAAAATATTTAATATTTATTGTAAAATATTTCGATTATTGTTAGAATCGCTGCTCTGTAGACTTCAGATATTTGAAAAAACCGCTGCCTGAGTGAGCAATATTTTGATAGCGGAACATAAAACAACAGAGAAATCATAAGCCATCGCGATATTAATGAAGAATATTCTAACTCTAATCCTAAAATATTTTCGCGCCACGTTTCTCGAAGACTTGAAATACAAGTGTTTTTCGATGAAACTCTCGTGGCGCGCGTCCTCCTTCTTTCGTCGGGTCCGAGGAAAAAGAGAGCGACGAGACGTTTACCCTTTTGCCTCTCCCCTTACTCAACCCTCTTGGATCGAAGGTGGTAACATCGGTGTGTGTATGTGTGGGCATAAGAATGTGTGTGTGTATGTGTGTGTGTGTGTGTGTGTGTGTGTGTGTGTGTGTGTGTGTATGTGTGTGTGTCAAGTGTTTTTATTCCATTACCCCAGCAGCACGGCACCATCCTCTTAACCACTTACTTAACCCACGACCTTCGGCCTTGTCTCCCCGCGTTCGCGCTTGATGGCCTTCGAAAACTCAAATATTATCCGTCGTTCGATCCTGTCCCTACTGAGAACAGGGACGTCTAGGGACCGTAGGATCTTGAGAATCCTCGCGATTCCGTTCTTCTCGCTAAAGAGGATTCTCCTTCATGAAAACGTCTTAAACCTATTCTCATCGGCTCTGACGGCGTCAATAATGTTTCTATCGGCAACCGTGATTCTCATTCGATTACTTGTCGCGAGTGCCGATACACCATCCTCATTACACGCTTCGCCGTCAATTCGTGCCAATTTTTTTTTTTAATGTATTCGCGAGACAACCTACCATCTCAGGCGTTTCAGACAGTAGAGACATGATTGAAAAAATTGACTTAAGAAAAGTTTTATCGTTTAAAGTTTCCAACACTTAACACATTTCGACGCTGGAATATTTTCCGCAAAAGAAACTAAAGTTTTAGTAAATCGAAATTTGTATGAAAATTCTTTCGACATATCGGAATTTATTTTTCTTATTTAAATATTATGAAGGTTAAAATTTTTATACAATTGAAAACAATTGAACGCGAAGAAAGAATTTCTTAAATAAAACCTTTTCTTTATTTACTTTTAAAGACTCAAAAATAAAAATTTTCGGTTTTATAATATTAATTAGATGTGTATGTATAAAGTAAATAAGTGAAAAAAGTTATTATAATTCAATAAAGAAGAAATTATTTAAATGAATCAAGAAATCGTCACATTATATTTTAAAGAAACGTCACATTTTACGTTAATACATCAATACAATAATTAAAGGTTTTCTGTCAATCAGAATAAAATTTATTCGACTGTGATCTTGCCGGAAATGATACACAAAAGTAACCGATAACTATTGAGCAATATAGATAATTATAAATGTATCACTTGTTATTCTTCGCTTATATCTGTATCTTTATGTTGAAGGAAATATCTTTTTTCCTAAAATAGAATTCGATTTTATTCGTAACGGAAGTCACGCGCAAAATACGTATCTTTCCGCCTTTCTTTCAACCTCAATTTGCAATTTCCATCCTCGTCGATTTTGCACCACGGTAATGCGAACAAGCCGAAAACTTCGCACAACGGCGCATCACCCAAGTTTTTATCGCGCAGTGCGCGGTGCGCACATTTGCACGAAATTTGCGTCCACACGCGTGAACCCAGAAATCTACTATTCCACTTCGTTAATGAAAGTGATATAACGTTCCGAATGAGATGCAAATGGCCGCGGGATGTGGTTGAAGTGTAGATACCGGCCGAATGAGTTTTTACCTAACGCCCCGCACGCCAGCGAACATAATGCCTTTTTTACTCTTCTAAATCGGATCATTTCTATTTCTCTCTGTCAACCGGTCGTGTATTTTAATGCGCGTCGTTTCAAAAAGGTGTATCTGGCCGAATTTTGAAAGCTTAATACGGCGTAACGCGTTGCCTCGAACGGAATAATTAAGAGCGTCCCGTATTCCATCCCATGGCGTGGCCGTATTTCCGCTTTTGCGAACTTTTGCCTTTGCAAATCTCGTTGTATTAAAAGTATTAGCAAGCTCTTTCAGTAAATTTTAAACTTGCCTCGGATAACTTTAATCTTCGCAACTTTGATTAATGCCGACACTTTAATTATTGCGATTTTTCTTAAATGCGTATCACAATCTTATTGCATTTTGATAATTATTACATTATTATACATAGATCCTTTTATATAAATATCTATATAAATCTAATATATTTAAAATATATATTAAGAAATCTTCTACTTCTCTTTCCCTGTCTTTTCAAAATATTCTAATTTAAAATATTTTAATATTCAGATATTCAGATATTATATAATATTCTAATTTAGAATATGAATTCTAATTCAATATATGTACTATATAATTGCAATTAATGTTCTATTACATTTTAAAAGCCATTCGACATCAATCAGTATTTCTACAACATTGGATGCAATGTCGTGCACACGTTCTCTGTATATGAATACATTTTCGTATCGAATCCATTCCATTTTATTAATATTTATAAGCAAACGTTATGTCACAGATCGCATCGAAAGTTGCTCACGCGTGGATATTCGGCGTGGATTTTCAATTCGTAATAAATGTCTGCCATGACATGCCAAGTCGGAAATGCTCGCGCGGCAAGTAAATTGGTTAGTTATAGACGTTAGTTAGCCGTGACATACCGTGTTCCTAATAGTTACAATTATGAGTTTGTCACCACTTTCAGCAACGATATCAAAGTTACGGATTGCTCGTTTTACTCCGAAATTATTCGAATAACAGTTTAAGCCTGGTACATTGAGTCGAGTACATTCGCAGGCGGTTTCACGAATTTCGTATATTCGATGAATATCTCTCGTGCAAATTTGTTCCTTTCTTTGTCTCCTCAATGTCGATTTTATTGAACAATAAATATCTTTTACAAAGTAATACAATACAAAATAATAAGAATCTTATTAAACCGTACATGTAAAAACATAATCATAGGAAATAAAGGTCCATAACGAAGTTAGATCTTTAATGCTTAAGTAATTTCATGTAATTTGTATATACTGTATATATGTACATACATGTACCAAATTTGTATTTGAATTTTGCAAACTAATTTTTTTCGACACTTAGAAACGCAGCCAAACTACTGTAATATCACAATTAAATTTTATGTTCAAAGCATTTATTAAAGAAATCTTAATATGCTGGAAATTTAATATATAAATAAATATATTTATTGCGAAAAATATTACTTTCCTATCTTTTATAATACAAAATCTTGATGTTAAATTATATGTATATAAAATTCATTTATCAACTTAATAAACTGTTCAATTTTCGTAGTACTAATTATGCTAAGAATAATGAACGACATAATTAATAGCAAATCTGTTTCGAAGCGAGGGCATATAACTAATTAGTTTTTGAGCATGCATATCTATATGAATTATATCGTATTTCACAAAAGTATATTGGATTTCACATCCAGAAATTAGACAAAAGAGCTTGATCGATTCTCGACAGAAATGCATTAATTTCTATCAATCGGCGGATCCTAAAACGCGAGAACGCGAAACGAGGTATTCGTCATGATGATTTCAAGCAATTTCGTTCCGAATGACATCGAGCATCGCGCTACTTCGACGTAAACGAACCTTTCAAAATCACTTTCCGATATTCCGCCGTGTCTCTCCCGTGACGAAATACATGCGTGATGATACCGTCGTGGGATACACGAGTGAGACGAGCCTGCGGCCGTAAATGAAAAAACGGTCGAGATAGAAGACAGCTAGCAAGTCAGTACTGATATTTTTCCGCGATATTGAACGCTTTGAATGCGTAGAGAAAAATCTTAAGGTCAACTCTATCGAGAATTTCTCTTGTATTTCAGAAACAATAATCCTAATTCAAAAAATCTGAAAACGACGTTGTAATCGATAAGTTATATTTCAAAAACAGAAATACCGACAAATGATATTTAAAAAAAAGCAACGTCGATTTGTTAAAATATTATTTAAAATATTATATGTTGATATTTTAAATAATATTTTTTATTAACAGTGATAATGATTACGAAATATGTATGGCGAGTGCTTTAATGCAGTATTCATGCTTATCAGAAAATTTTCAGTGAATATCGATTTGAATGTCGTCGGCGAAAATCCAAGCGGGTATTGATTGGCGAAGCCAGCAGCCCTCCAGGCGTAGTGCGTGGTATACTTTTTGATGCATACGGCCGCGGTCGTGTTTATGTTAATGTAATTTTGTGCAGCGGCGACGGTGCTGAAATAACGACTAAGCCGCGACAGATAAATCGTTTCTGCATACGCATGTGATATGCATGTTTCTCGTTGTTGCGTAACTGTAGCGGAACAATTTCGCTCGTACCACAATTGAATCGCGCCGCTCGGTTTCGAGACGAACCAGAAGGTGTTCATGGAAGCCGTAAGGGTGTCTCGCATGTATGAGGTTTTCTCTCGAGTATTATTATAGTGAAAACTGATTGAAAAAAGTATTAATTTTTTTTTATATGCGAAAAAATTATGACAAATATAAAGAGAGAGCATAACTTCTATTAAACCTACTAATTTTAAAATTTTAATAATTTCTGAGGAAGTATAAATAAGAATTGAAAATAAGAAAATAGAAAATATATAAAACAATTTTTATTTATTTTAAACAAGACACTTTATATATGTAGTTTATTAATATAGAATATAAATAGAAATTCGAATTATCGAAATAAGAATTAATATACATGTATATATATTATTTAAGAGAAATAATCTTATTTTCTATTAAAACAGATTATGACGCTTAATAATATTTGTATGCAAATTTTTGCAAATAAATATAGTCTTTAATATATATTATAGTCTCTAATTATAAATAGTTATATGTTAAATCTGTACGCAAGCATGCAAATCATTTATTATTAGTGTTCGATTCTTGACTCTTGAATAATTGTCTCCTGAATAATTAACAAATATTCACGGATATAATGCCTTAGTAACATCACTCATCTGGGAAAGTTTGTTTAACCGCTACATTTTGCGGTGTGGTGGATATTGTTTAAGCGGGAGATATAAATACATTTGCAAGAGGTGAGTCAACAATTGGGCTCGCGGAGCCCAGTGTACTGTGAGTATTTCTACGGTATTAGTATCATTAGTCCATATTGTGGTTGTCGGCTTGTTAAGCTTAGGTAACGAAAAGCAATCGATGAGTGGTTTGCCCGAGCGGTCGGTCGTTGCTTACTGCTGCTATGCAGAACGAGCAAAGTGGAACGCTCTGATGGTCGGAATGTCCGCAAAACAAGTTTTAGCAGAACAGCAACTAAAAGATGCGGAGCTTAAAGTAGAAAATACCGAATTAAGTTGCGGTGGAATGCAGCGGACCAGTGTTGTTAGAAAATAATTTTCTATGAACAAAAAGTAATCTTATTTTGGTAATATTAATTTCGGTAATATAAATAATTAATAAGTAATTTGAACGTATTATTAGCTACATCTTCACTAATGTTGCATTATGAATATAATAATAGTTATCGCAGCCTGAAATTTATGGGGGGATTATACAATTTAATTTATTATAAAATAACAGGAACGATGTGATGAAAGAAAAGAGGAAGGAGAGAAAAGGGGAGAACGAGAGAAAGAGAAAGAGAGAGAGAGAGAGAGAGAGAGAGAGAGAGAGAAGAAAGAAGA
>NW_012130069.1:7963533-7979226 GCF_000143395.1 Atta cephalotes | reverse complement strand
TCTCTCTCTCTCTCTCTCTCTCTCTCTCTCTCTCTCTCTCTCTCTCTCTAATGTTAAAAAATTTTAAATTGTCATTATTATATTAGTTAATAAAATTCTTTATGAAATAAAATTGATTTAAAATTCATTAAGGATTTCTTAACAGGATACATGTGACATTTTTTTTATATGTACATTCTATTAGTCAATTTATAAATTCTTTTTTCTCTTTTAACGTAAAAAGAAATTGTAACATATTCCATATAAGTTAACATATTCGCTACAATATTTCTATATTTCAATGAGGTCGTTAAATTATCAGCTTCATATTGTAACATTTTATTCTCTTTCTTTCTATCCATCGTACACTTTTTTATTCTTTTTTTTATCCTTACGTCGATTCACGAGCCATTCCTTTTTTCATCACTGGCGCACGCTTAAGTCTCACATCAACAGCATTCAACCTCATGTATATATGCATTTCGATTACGGAGGAATATTTGGTAGGAAGGTATGAAGACAGGCAGAAAAACGGGAAGGAAGAAATATAGTGTATTGTGGGCGAGAGGACCGCACTAGAAAGTCTTTATCAGATATGTTATACCTGATACAATTTTCCTGAACGATTAGGTGTTTTGTCAAGAAAACCTGTTCTTTCGATTAGAGAGTCGATACAGTTCTAAAAGATAACTGTCGTTGTTCAGTCGCATGCTACACGAAAGAATAATAAAATTGTTCCGAACAAGATTAATAGATTTTGGCGAAATAGATAAACCTGATGAGTTGGGTAATCCACCGCAGTCCAACAGATCTCGGGAAGTTGTTTAACTCATACTTCCCTCGGTTCTCCTTTACGGTTGCGGAATGTAAATGCGGCTACGCAAATAACAAGACGCGCCACAACTCTTGGGAAGTTCATAGAGGAAGGGATATTTGGTTAGTTCAAAACTTCAAAAAAGGTTTTTCTTGACACAAAATTTTATATAATAATTTTATATATATTTTATATATATTTTATATATATATAATAATTTTAAAACATGAAGACATACAAACAATTACATCTGAATAGTTACGAAAGTTAGATTTTAATTATATTGATTAATACGAATAATATTAATTTTTTATTGAACATTGCTCAATAATTATTTATTCATTTTTTATTTTAAATTTGCAATTACATAAATGATTTTTAATGAAACTTTAAGATCAAGCCATTATTAACGCCCTATTTTATTTTGGTCGAAATCTTGACACCAATTCAAGTTTGACGAAGTTTATCCATTGTATGATATTACCATTCGATTGTGAAGTGCTCAAATTTAACAAAGGACTTACAGTCGCTGCAAAGCGCAACACTATCGCGATGACAGATTCGATACATACTTGATATTCGGTGAAATATTGTCAAACGAGCACGTATAAATGTCATTGCTAGTCAACCTAGAATCAGAGAGTAGGTTATTAAATGGAATATCACATTGATCATTTACCACAAGATAATTCTTTTTATTTATGCTTTTTAAGGAAAGAAACAAAATTATTTATAAAGAAACAAAAAATATTTAAAATTTTTAATTCTATTTCTCTTGTTTTTTCTATTTTTATTTTTTTCTACTTTCCTACTCTCTTGACTTTTTTATTCCTTTTTTATTTTCTATTTGTTTGTTCTATTTCCAATTTTTTATACTCCTATTTTTTTATCTTTTTTAAATCTTTTTATCTAATATTTTAAATCTTTTTTATTTTTTAATTCTTTTATTAGAGTTAAAACGGTATCGAGAGAAAACTAGATGCACGCAGATATATCCCAGCCCTTTCTCTCAGTAAGAGGTCCAATTGATTAAATTAAACATTATACATAATTACATTGAAGAATTGAAAAAATACAGGACGAAAGATGTCGTATTAATTAAAAATTCCGTCGTTCTTGAAATTAATTCCACCAGGCGTAAACGACGCACGGAAAAGCGCGGCAATTAAGCTTTATCGAGTCTTGCACGAGCAATTTTCGGCCCAGCGTGTACAGGTGCATCCACGATAAAGGGATGTCAAGCGGCGACGATGAATGTCATGCATACGTTACGCCTATCCCCCGAAGCGTATTGCGACCGAAACGTTCCATTAATTGCGTTCGAGCGCGCTTCCAATCTCGCTTGTGAGGATTATTAAACGAAATTATCTTACGTCGGCCGTCGACGCTCGCATGGTTCTCCATCGTTCCTCATAAACACACAAAGGTGCAAATAGGATGAATAATAAGACGTAGATAATAACAGATGATCGATTAGATGGCAATAATAGAAATTTTTGTTTACTTATGTAAATCTTTATTATATTCTGTTTAAAAAATACGTTTAATATCGAAATACTTCAAACGTAAATGTGAGACTTTCATACTTGCTTGATTATATGAAGATAAATTTTATCGACTAAACGTTATGTTCAACAGCTCATATATCAAAATTAATTTACAATGCAAGGAACAAAATATTGAAGTTTTATAAAACGTTAAATATTTTTGTATTAAATTAGTTAGGACGAGGTCATGATGTTTGTGTGCAGCATGCACGTTACGTATTTAAGCTTGTCGTGTTATCATTTTCGTGTTAATTTTCGTATTATCTTTCGAAACATGATTCTTTATAAACAATCAGTGATTATAAACGATTATCAGGTAAAATTCACGATTAGCTATTTGTAAACGTTTTTTTATACCGAGTTTTTGTTGAAGGAAATATCCTGTGATTGTCTTTCAGATAAAAAAGAATAGGGAATAGAAAATTATATAATTTATATAATTTATTATAAAGTGACGAGAGTTTTTGAAAAAGCATTTCTCGCATTTTGAACTTCTCGTTGAAATTAAAAGCAAAATTTATTCTTGATTTGTTAATGACATATTAATTTCATTCCTTTGAAATGTGTTAACAAACATTATATAATAATAAATATGTATTACAAGTACCTCAAGATCTTGTTGAATTATTCACTTGAAATTAATTGGGTGCTTCATAAAATAAATATACTTAATTATAAAAATGTAAAATGTAAGCGTATTTTTATTGTAATATGTACAATACAGCTTAAAAATTTAACTCATAAAGCTTTTTCGTTATAACAGGATCAATTAAATGAAATTAAATACTTTACATTTGTATACTGAATGCATAATCGTATTAAAATGGGTGAAACTGGTAAACACGAATTAACTGAAACAATAGGAGCTTGCAAACGCAATTAAAAAATATTATTCCATGACTGTTTGGTTAAAAATGATAAGCTAATGCAAAAGTAGCAGAAATATAAATTTATATCGGAGAAATGCGTCAATTATTTTTGATTGAGTTAATGAAGAAAAAATAATTCAGCAAAATACGCTTTTATGTGCAGCTTTGTACAACTCATTTTCGGGAGTCACGTATATGTGCAAGGTGGGTGTTGTAACTGGCGTCATTAAAGACACAATTATCGTCGCAACGACCCTTTTTAGCCCTTAACCAGTCAACTCGTCTGGCTGAAATCTCCCAATCTCCATTACGATGGTGGATCCCCAGTACGCATTCCTGCGAAACACGTCAAAACAATATAGAACATATGCATCTCATTTCCTATCGTTTATGCGCGATATTAGGATAACGACGATATTCCTAGGTCGCGTAGTTAGTAGTATATATATCTCTTATACTGATAACACGCGCCGGCGACAGCAGATTGATATGCATCCTGATGATTTATCATTTTATGCAAAACGCAAGAAAATAAATTCAAGAAGCGACAAACCGGAGAGAATTAATCTCTAATAAAATTAAAATTAAATCTAAAATTTTGTTCATTTTGATACCTCGTAAAATCTCGACAAGATATGTAAAACGCGATCGAGAAATTCGCGTTCATTGATAAAATCATATACCATTGACATATAAACTGACAAAATGCGATGTACGTAAACGCGTTGAAAACAATGCAACGCGCAAACATCACGTATTTCCGCAGCAGTCGGCGTCGCGATACGGTATTTTGGCGGAGCTGCGACATGCTGTCATGTATACGTTGTTCGTCGATGAGAATCGTAATGCAGGTCGACGCCCGAGTGTGCGTACCGCGCCCATGAATGTACGTGTGGACCAATATTGGCTGCCAAGTGAGGGATGCGGCACACGCTGCGCTTTCGAACTCTCCACCGCACCGGCCCGACCACCATCGAAAGAGAGAAGTAAGTTGGTGGCAGCCGTCTTCAACTCGCAGAACGTCGTTCCGCGGCGGGTCCGCCCGCGCTGAGTCTACTTGCGCTGTTCCCGACGTCTCACGTTGCCCGATAATGGGCTTCGCGCTCCGACTTTCAGAAAAATGTCTTGCAGCCTCTCCGTGTTGCCAACCGGTGCTACGTTATACGCTTATCTAAATCGATTTCTTCAGAAATGCGATGATGGAAATATCTGAAGCCTTTTATATATAGAACAAAACTTTTTTTGAGGCTAGGTATAAATCTGAATAGTTTTTAATTATAATATTTTTCGCGTATTATAAGAAATGCCATGGTAAATATATTTGCGAAAATTTAATATCGTCAAAGTTGGATGAATTATTAAATAGCGTAATTTTATTTATATACGTATAAAAAAGAGTAAATTATTCGCTCATATTAATGCGACTAAACGCAGTTAATGTTAACGATATGGTATTATAAGAATATCTTAATCCATTTATTCAGTATTAATATTAAACTAATGATTCGTATATATTACTTGCAAATTTTTTTCTAACGAAACAATTTATCGACATTTGCGACTTTTGCAAATTTTATGAAGTAGTAGTGCTGTCTATATGTTCGGGCACAAGGATAAACGTCTGAGAAATGCGCAACGCAAAGAAGCTAATTAGAGTTTCCTTGTGAAAGACGGCGGCTTAATAAAAGTGCAAACTTTAGTCACGACGTCGGACGTCGGTCGTTATAATAAATGTTAGGCGCGCGGCGATTCGCCCGAGAAATGTCAGCATGGTAAGCCATTGTCTCAACCTGAACAAAGCAGGGCGACCTTTCTCCTCAGGCATTAGCTTCTATGACTTTTATCGTTATTATGAAACGCTGCAGGAACTTAACTTCGACGTGAAAATAAGGTGGAGTCATTTGAGCGATTCTATTTAACTTCTCAGAAAATATTGCTGCATTTCTTTCGACGATACATGTATCGAAGAACGATATAAGCTTTTTTTTACGATTTTTCTTAATCTTGTTCTCGATATCCTTTTCATTTCTTCTTTTTTTCATATAATCTCTTATTCGTTTTAATTGGCAGACAATGTTTAATCAATAGCACAGATTTTTGTGTGATCCCGCTTCGTCATTCAATTCCCACGAATATTAACTTATACAAGCAGGTTTTGCGACGTCCGTTTCCAATTTAAATTGTAATTTCGCGGGCGGTATATATCCGCTGCTTTTTGTTAAAAATCGATGTTGATAGGAGAGAGCGACGCGCAATTCAGGCATCGCATCGTAGAAGTTTCACAGCGCGATGAAGATTCCCCCACAGGGGTCCTTCTAGTCGCCTTGGGTATAGTATCATTTATCTGACTGCCAGCCCGCAAATTTATAGCGCGTAGTCTACAAACAAGCATGTTATCTCGACACAAGCGCTCACAACGCATCATTAATCCTTTACGGAAAAGTTATCGTCAACGTGAAATGGATCTGATCGAGCTCTTGCCTCGCCTTAATACCTCCCTGGCGTTGAGTTTTATTATGAAATATTTCGCGCGCGTTAAATCTTACTGAAACTATATATTTTATAAATATTTTCCAAATATTAAATGAATATCGAAATAAATGAAATATTTTATCGAAATGAATGTACGTCAACGTTAAATCCACTCACGAAAACAAAAATGTTTCTAGCTACAGCTAATTCTAATTAGCTGAAATTGCATTAGCTATGAAATTTGCTAATATAGAGGATTTGCTGGTGTAGTTAACGTAAAAATGTGATAGTATGCATGTCTGTTACAGATCAATTTATTTAGCAACATGAAGTTAGTTGTCATAGTTATCGGATATGGCCGTGTAAAAGAAAATTGTCTCTACTACTAAATATAATTTGCTGAAACTTATTACCAAATTGTCTGCTACATAGACGATTACTGCAATGATCAATATATCGTCATAATAGCAAAATGCTTGTTTGTTACAATGATAATATTTAGGCCTCACAATTAATAGAAATTAGACCTCTCGGACACAACATTAGGTGTCCATATAATATTACTGAGTTTAGTTGCCAAACCTAAGTTTTAGCTGTGGCAGCTAATCTTTTTTTTCGTAACTTACATCACGTCGATGATGAAAGTTTCAATCTAAATTCTTAAATAATTAATACATTATTTGACAAATGCTTCTCGCGCACGACAGCATAAATAACCGCGACGCGAGATCATTTCACATTCAACACGACGTTCCGTTCTGGATCTCACGCTCGGGCGAAACAACGTGCAAGAAAAATCGAGCGCACGCCCCTACATATATATTCAGCGGAAGACGTCCTTTAACGTCTAACTGCGCGTTCAATTTCGTCGTTTGCACATCCTTCAAAAAGTTGAGCCCATAAAAAGCACGGGTCGAGGTGGGGAATGGTGCCGAAGACATTCTAGGAAGATCCTCAATCCCCTAAGGACATTTCGCTCACATTGAACGTCCTTTTCCTTTCTCGCTCCTTACTGCTACTTTGCTTCTTTTCTTTTTCGTCATTCTCGCTACGAAAGAGGACACGTTAGAATCCTTTGCCATGCACGTTCTAACGTGCAGGTATCCCCTCCGCGCCATAGTCGTCAATTCTGACTTTGATATAACATCCTTTGTACGTAACTCGGGGAGCTTCCTTGAGCGAACGGGGTGATTTAGGCACTACCTTGGGAGAAAGTCCGCTGATCGAGGGTTGGAGACGGAAGCGAGAGAATCGGCGCGATTCGCGAATATCAAATTGAAAAGTCGAATTTGAGGGGACGAGAAACGGCCGGCGACGACGAAGTCGAGCAGAATGCGCGACGGCGAAGAAGAGTCGAACTTCGGCAATCTCAGTAACTCAAGCTGAAGAAGGCCTCACGCCGTTTCTTGAAATTCGCGAAGGATAGTATCTAACAACCGGGGCAGTCCTTCATCTAAGAGAACTGCCGAGGATGATTGCTTCCGGACTGATGAATAGACTGACCCTGACCATTTGCCTTATCTTTGTGATCACTTACGTGAATATCAGCGATTACTTGGAAAATCATTGTTTTAAACATTGTTATCTTCAATAAATTATTAGATAACACATTACCTTTAACTCGGTAACAAGTTAAAGATATGTTCGCGAAAATAGATCGATTTTCATTTTGCTTTAATATACTTAGTTTGTGACCTGAATAATGACTACACAATGCAGAATATTAGTGCAGAATATTATTTTCGTTGACACACCTCTTTTTTCGATCGCTTTTTGATATTAATGTATAATAATGTATAATAATGTATAATAATGTATAATAATGTATAATAATGTATAATAGTATATAATAGTGTGACCCACATCCAGAACAATGTTTAAACAAACAAAAAAAAAACTAATATTCTTATTTAAAAAATTTAATTAATATGAAAAAAATTATGGATCAATTTCAAGATCTGTAGAATACATTCAAATAATTTTTAATTGAAATTTCATTACATTTGTGAAAAAAATTCTTGAGTTCAATAGAGAAAAAACAAATAAAATCTTCAAAAAATTATAATTTTTAAAAAATTCAATATTAAAAGTTAAAAATTTACAGTTATTGTTATTCAGATATGATATTTTGAAAAAAAAATTAGTTTGTAAGTTAGTTTTGGATAAAGGATATTTATTTTGCATATTGAATGTAAGCTATTTTGGGAATTGAAAAAAATAGAGATTTTTTTTATAAACACTTTGTATTTTTGTTCTACAAAATGAAAGAAAATTGAGTTTCAGAGAGATTGAAATAATTTTGTGAGTGATTCACCCAGTACATCAACGAAGAATTAGTATAACACTATTAAAACGAGTATCATACTATTAGATTTGAGCACTTTTTATTTATTCAAAAAATCAAATTAGGTACAACAGACTATAATAATAATAATAATAATCTTCTTTAAATGAAGTTATTCTGATGAATGTAATAACCTCTTGGTGAAATACATTTTATAGTGTGTATAACTCACGTGGAGAGGAATAAAATTAGGATAGGAGTTTTGAAATCACGATATAGTCGTGCGAAAAATTCGATCTCACGCGGTAAGAGCAGCCTGAAATCGAGTCGACAAAAGTACGATCGCGAGGCAGCGTGCCGGCGCATGGCGGCGCGCGGAACGATATTAAAATCGATGCCGGCAACAGATGTGCAAGGATAGCTTTACGGTGCCGGAGCCAATAACGAAAATCATTAAATTAACCTTAACCACCGGCCGCGCCAAGTATTAACGGCGTGATAATTTTATTATGTGGCGTTTATACAAAACTCGCGGGTAACCGATCGCGACCCAGTATTTAGAGAACATCCTTTGTATCTCGAGCGAATAGTTGTTCCTCTTTAACTTATTTTTGTACACATCTATTGTTTGTCACTTCTATTTTTAGGTTTCTTATCAATCTAAATTATGATTTTTATTCTATATTTTCTCATTATATATTAGATATTTTTAAACCTAATAAATATTTATTTAAATTATTTTTAGTAAATATTTTATGTCCGTGGAAATTCTCAATTAATTCCTGACAGATGTAATAAAATTAATAAAATTACATTTGTCAAATATTAATTGAGAAGTTTCGCTGCAATTAAATTTATAATTAATATTTTTTAATACTCTCTGAATTTGCATTTTTTATTAGTTTGTATTTTTATTAGTTGTGCTTTTATCTTTCATTTATATTTCACCAAAAAATTTCAGAAAGCAAGAAATAAAACATTGTTTTTATGGACAGTTTTGAATGTTCAACAAACAATGGCGGAATTAGAATAAATGAATTACTATCATATCTATCAACAAATTTAACTTGATTAAATTAATAATTAAAAATGATTGTTAATCTTTTCACAGTTAAACGAAATAATTTAATTAGTGCTAAATAATTTAAATTTGCTTCAGCAAGTAAGACTTGCCCTAGGATTAATAATAAAATACATTCTCTCCATGAGCCTTCCTGTCACGTGATTTTCTTTCTTTTCCTCCTATCGGCGTCCCAGTGTGTTGCAAGTTGGATTAAAACTTGGAAAGTTTCTGGGATGGCGCGACGTGACGCCATCAAGAATCGGTACATATATTCGACATACAAAGGAAAAAAACCAAAGAGAAAGCATGAGAGTGCACTTTTTTTCTCCTTGATGCTGCACCAGTTAAATGTGAAATGAGTATTTTTGAAATAATTAAAAACGCCAAGCATTTTATCAGCTTGAACGTTATCGTAAACTTCATAAAAAATTATTTACAAGAAATCATCGATTTTTTCTTCCACACACACAAAGATCTTGCATGTATCGATTTCTACTTATATCACAAGTTTAGAAACCACAGATTATCTTTAGCGAATTTTTTTAAACTTATCTATGTCTAAAAAGTTCTTATTAATAAATAAAAAATTATTATTATAATATTATTATTACAACACAAATCACAATTCATGATTCGGAATTGTAATAGCTGTTTGAATAATTGTTACAAAAAAAAATTAATTAGAGAGATGAATATAACACGAATCACTTTATTAGCTCAATATCGCGATATTTTTATATCGCAAAAGTCTTTAATTAGATCAGTTTTGTCACTTCCTCAAAGTATCTAAAATAATAAATAATGTGCTGAATTGATGTTCGTTAGTTGCTGCCATCAAATTAATAAAGTTGTTTCACGATCTGATGCGTTTTTCTGATCGTACAAGAATGTTGCACAAACTTGTTATTGGAAATAAAACGCGGGGAATGAAATTACTAAGCAAATAGACAAAATGCTATTTTAAAAAATTACACTGAGAAATTAATGTTTTCATATAAAAGCTGATCGACCAGGATTTTATTAAATATGAAAAGAGCTCTTTTATCTTGAGTAGCACGTGTACGTATATTTACTTCCTCTATAAATTATTTATAAATTATCGATAATGTTAAATATTCCGCGTTTCCTACGGAATGTGAACACAAGGCGACGGGAGCTTTATCGGATATGTCCCGGATTCGGGTGATACAACGTTGGAGAATCAACGGTGCCCGGAATAGGGATTCCGACGCGAGACCTCTGCAAGACCGAGGGCCAAGCAACCGGGATGTTGTGTGTTGGTAGAGACGCGGAAAACACGAAAGCGTAAACACTGACTTAAATCACCGTGCACGCCTCGGGGGAGGATCGACGCGCGGTGTGTGTCGAAGGATACTGAACTTTCCTCTTTGCTTTCCCTCACCCTTTGTCGCACCGGCGAACGTGGTGGAATGATGAGGTGTTGTGCCCGGATAGAGAGAGAGGGCTTTCCGGACCACTATCCCATCTGATTCCGTAATCCATTCCGGATACCTACAGCATCCTCCTTACTTCCTTCAGCATCCCTTCTGTAACCTATCCTGGCTCTCGGCTATGGCCATGTCTTCTCGTTCTTCTCCCATCGCCGTTGCCTTCTTCGTCGTACTTCTATTGGCATCCTATCGCTAAGACACGAGGACGAGACGAGAGCGACGGGAGAGGCGACGACAGCATGGGGCATCAGTCTCCTGTATCTTCGCGCCACGTCCGGGCCCTGAAGATTCCCCGAAGAAATTCCTCAGCTCGATTCGCTCACACGCTCGCGTGTCCAATACAAATACTGTCCCCGTTCGACGTGCATCCGCTTTCCTTTCCTCCGGAAAGCGTCGTGCGTCGGTAAGGTGGAATCTGCGAAATTCAAATATTTCGCTGAGAGAAAAAGATAGAGAAGGAAAAGGAAAGCGAACGAGTGGAAGATCGAGGAAGGGAGAAAGAGTCATTTATTCTGCGCTTTCCGGATGAATCTGCTTCAAGCATCTAAAACAGGTAGTTGCAAACGGTTACAATACTGCCGACAAGAGAAATTCAGCAATGCGTAAATTCAAAAGATTTCGAACACAACGAGAATTTAAAGTAGTTTGAATACGAACACGACAACTATTTTTTATCATGGTTAAAAATTAGGTTTAGGAAGGTAAAATAATCTGCAATTGTATAACATGTACTGCAAACTGAGTACAAAGCATAGGATTGCACACACACGCATTCACTCATACACTCATATAGCCCTCACATCGCGACGATATTAAAAGGAAGATTATTTCGGAATGTGCTGGGGACAGTGATAAAAGAGCATCTAAAGAATTTCCTGTTCTATAGGATGGAATTATGAAGCTATCCGAAGGCGTTCTAACGTCGTGTATGGCAATTTGTGCTCGATATATAATTTCCTTCGTGCTTCCTCATACAAATATGCAGGACGCATACTTCTAAGAAGTATATGCATAAAATAACCGAGATTATACAGGCTGTTCTAGGACGTACTGAGCCGTCTTTCACATAGGAATTTCGTTAGGTAGAAGTCGACTTCGAGATAGTAAAAAAGAAATTGAAAACACGGAAGAAATAGCAATATATTCTCATGTATTTGATAAGAGAGGTAGACCGAGAGCGTCAAGGAGAGTGTCAGAGGATTGAGCGATCGAAAGAAGAGCGTTTGCGAGACATCAGCGGCACTAATGTCTTCTCCGTGAGATCGCATTCGCGACGTATGAAAATATCCAAGAGCGACCGGGATGAATATGTTTCGCGCCGCGCGGCTTTTATCGATCATTGTCGTCTGCCGCCGAGAACTAAATGCGAAACACATTTCGCGCCGCGAGCTACTTTAATGTCCGCAACAAGGCTCGCCTCGCACGCGGCTATTAAGGTAATGTTATTTAAACGCGATAAATTGCTCCGCGCGCAATTATAAAGAATAATGCCGACTGCGGAAAGTAATGTACGATACGAAAGGAATGCCGAGCCTTTTATAATCGTGCTTCACTGAATTTATCCGGCTACTTCGCGCAACATGCTGATCAATGAGAAAATAAATACAATAAATAAAAACCGCGATATTATAAAAGTATAAAAGTATATAAAAGTAAAACAGAGGAGATCTGTAAAAATAATTATTTAATATTGTATATAATAAAAATAATTATTTAATTTTTTTTTATCTTCATTTTTCGAAAGTCAAGTGAATGAATCCCGTAAGATTATCTTTCTTTCTCCCTCTGTGATTTTTCATATATTCTTCTTCGATTAAAATAAAAATAAAGCGCAATAGTAACGATGGCAACATTATCATGAAAAAAAGTGATTAATGTTAATTGATTAATAGCATAGACATTGACGTATAAAACGCAACAAAAATTCCACGCTCCTCCGACAGCGGTGAGATGCTTCTCTCTCGTCGCGGAATAAATCGCCGCAATTTGCAGGACGTCACTACGGTGACGCAAAATTGCTTTTCTCACCTCTCTGCTCGGCAGCGCGGTAAAAGTTAAGTATCTCATCGACTTAGTCACCCGGGTATACATGCTCGCGCATCTTACGGAACTTTCACGGAAGATCAAAGCACGCAGAGACGTGGAGGAAAAGCCGAGGGTTGTGGAAACGAACGCCGGAGCTGCATCGCACGCGAAGGATACTTCGAGCGAACTTCCGGATGTAGAGATATCCCGTCCTTTACCGCTTGACTGGCTGGCCCGGGCAAACTTTCTGGAACCATACGGAACACGAGAAACTTTTCGATGACTTTGGATCGCGTTCTGATACGCCATTACCGAAAGAATTCCGACAGTTAATAGGATATGGTTAATTTCTGAAGAAAAATTCTTTTAGATGAAATGGTTGCTGTGTTCAAAGGATGCATTTTTTTGTTTATCATAAAAAAAACAATCAATTTAAAAAAATGTTTTTTAAAGTAATATCTCACCAATTTGCAGTTTGAAATTCTCAACATTTCTTATTCTTTTATTAATTAATAATAATAAATTAATTAGTATGGTTGTATTAAAATTGAAGATTAATTTGGATTGTACCATTTAATATATTAGCAACAGATTCTTTAATAAATCATTGATTAGTACGTAATTATTTTATAAAGGATCAGAATTTTATAAAGGTTCTAAATTTATGGATTTCAATATCCACTTTAGAAGAATCTTTCGTATAGTGAAACTGTTGAAAAGCAAAATTTCACAGTCAAAGATAAAAGATTACAATACGAAGAGTTGACAAAAAACAAAGACTTCAAAGAGCATAACGCATGGAATTGTTCAATTTCCCAGCGTAAACAAAAATATCACGACAAACGGTGGTCGGCAATGCTTCAGGACACGGGGTGCATTCCAGATAACCATGCACGCGAAAAGCGCAAACGTGCGAAACACCACTAGTGGAAAACAATAGTGAAGTGAAAGAGGAGCAAGGCGGAGGGGAGGACAAAAAATCGTAGTAACATTTGCCGAGTACTGAAGCGCGTTGTTCGACGTGGCCGAAGATTACAACTGTCCGGCAGCTGAACGCAACTGCAACTGGATGTCGCGCAACGCGATGCAAAGTAGCTCTAGAAACAGTAATTTGTGTGACCAAAAAGCATGTCAGCTAGACAGACAGAGAGAAATATGCTGCGAAGGTTGAGAAATATTCAAGGAAGCAACAATCGAAGAGAGAAGTGTGACTAAGAAAAATTAACAGCGCGTAAAGAGTAGAAAGATGGGTAAAACGAGAATGTAAAAGGGATGAGAATGAAAAAAAGGGAACTTGGATGGCTGATGAAAGAATTTTGCAGAAGTGAAAGAAGAGCAAAGAAATGTACTCACAGATAATGTACAGGGTAGTTCGTGCATAATCATTAATCGCGACAATTTGTGAAATGGATTTAGAAATTATTTTTACTCGATTGGATGTTCACTCGATTTACAAATCAAAATATCATGTCATCTCTTGTGTTTTTCACATATAATTGAAATTTAAAACTAATTTTGTCCGATTAACGATGATTTACATATGATTTAAAATATAAGACCTTCTCTTCAAAATTAAAATTAAATTTTATTTTTCGTGTAATATATTAATCATGTATAAAAAATATTATTATAGATTTCGATCCCTGATAATTTGAAAGCAAAATCGCCTTTCTTTTTGTTGGCGTTTATAGCAAAACTTAGTCACTTCTAAAAAATTCGTTATGATCAGCTTACAAAAGCCACCCTGTATAAAAGGGTAGCCAAAGGTATCAGAGGCTGCGGAGAAAAAAGATGGAGATGATGGGATTGAAGCGAGACAGAGACGAAGAATTGAAAAGGTAGGCAAAATGGTAGTGGATGAAACGAGCGCAGGGGGTAAGAGGGTTTTGCCATCTACGCGAGAAGGGGAGGTGAGCGGCGCCCCGGCTCGCATTCCAAGCAGACTCGGTGAACCGGGTTCATTATTTTCTCGTTATAAGTTTCTACAACTCCGGCTTGTTGTCGTAATGCTGTTAACGCGGACGCGCCGCGAATTGTTAAAGAGGCGAACGATCGGCGCACATATATACCTAACAGCTTCCTTGAGCCGCGCGTCACGCGCTATCCCCTTTGTCATCGCCGCCAACCCCCATCACATCGACTCTCGCCGAGTCGTCATCATAGCGCTTCTTTTCGTCGGCTTCGTTTATTAACCTCGGTATGCCACCCTCTCCTTTGGCTCTGGAGTTATATCCAAAGGATAAGTATTCTCTGTCTGTGTGATCTGCATTCCGGTCCAGATTCCAACCGAGGTATTGCCACTGTGAATCTTCATTGTATCTATTACAGCGGCATTTTCTCTTTGTGTGGAACCGAACAATTCTGGGCCCCCAAATATTTTATTATGACGAGTTAAATAATGCAGAAATGTAAAATATATTATTACAATGAGAATTAAAGATACATTTCATTTCTTTATCATATACATAATTGTAAATATTTTCAAAAAAATTTACACAATTTAATTATCATATTTTATTTATTGATTTAATCAGAATTGCTTTAAAATATAGTTGAAGATTCAAAAAATTTGAATTATATAAAGAACTTATAAGGATACTGAGGATAGTCCACACAGGAAACATTTATAATTTATGTTTAATTATTTTATTAACTGCGCTTAACTCTCTTTTGTCCTAAAAACTCTTAGCTTTATTAATTTTTTTTATTCACTCCGATTGGATTATTCATTCCGGTGTTTTCAATTAATATTTTTCATTGAATTATTTTTATTCATCAATCTTTGGTAACGCGATTGGCATCATTTTCTATACTAGACATGTTCACAGATTCAAATGAAATTTGACACAGCGAAGTTAAATGCGTGATATGACGCGTCATTCAATTAATTTCCACGCGAGCGAGTTGATATCGGAAACATATTGTTTCACATTTTACCTATTACTATTATCTGCGCTCGTCTTTGTTACGGAACACGAAATGAAACAAGGGAAACGAATCATCGTTAAACGAACGATTTTTAAAATGTTGATTGTACAATCGTAATCTGCGACCACTGACTTTACATTTTTCTATGTTTCATTGAAAAAAATTGACGATTATATTAAGCGTTTTGTGTAACGAATATTCTATTTTAAATTGAAGAGATTATCTCCTAAATCTCCTGCGTGTTAATTATTCCTGTATATA
>NW_012130069.1:7942947-7963513 GCF_000143395.1 Atta cephalotes | reverse complement strand
ATATATAGTTGTTGTAGTAGTAATAGTACTTAATTTAATTAAGTAAGTAGTAGTATACTAACTACTACTCTCGTCGTATTATTACTCTATATATATATATATATATATATATATATATATATATATATATATATCTTTTTATCAATAATTCTTGCGTATCTTGGATATATGTACGTTTAATTCTATATTAAATTCTTCATCAATGATATAAATTCTATCTAAAAAGCAGTGAAAGTCGAAATGCGGTAATTACTGTCACATTAAATATTCCATTTGCGTAAGAGTAAAATTGCGGTAATTCATTACCACAGTAATAATTACACATTGTTGTACTGTGATATGCATATTGGGGTAATTAATTCGTATATATTATGCAAATAAAAATCTGAAAAGATACATACGAGACAAAAACAGATAAAATGTAATATTTACTTATGTCGATATAAAATTTTAATAATACATATTATTTATGATTATTAAAAAATTATAAAATTTCAACATAGAAAATAAGCAATAATAGTAACATTATACAGTATTTTAATAATTTTGCTTACAAAAGTCTAAATAAAATACAGTTGGCATTATTATTATTACAATAGCTTTTATCAGTATAAATAATTGAATGCATATATAATCAAGCGCTCGCGCTTGTCTCTGTCAATGAAATTTCCAGAAATATTTTAGCGCGAATGCGCTGCAATTAAACTGCAGTTGTTCAAGTAAAAGCCTTCCTAAATACTTTCCTCGATATTATGTACTGTTGTTTAGATGCGATTTTAAAAGCCTTCTTATAAGCTTGACTCGAAGAAACAGACGTTTATATTGTTCCGCCGGATTTCCATTTATTATTCTCATCGTGATTAACTAGAACATTGCCATCCACGCATTTCCTCCTTCGCAAGTATATTAATAATCATGTTACAAAAAAAGATGCGATTGATATCACGGAAGAATGCAAGTAAAAGGAGCTTTAAATACTATTCTAATTTGTTGAACGGAACATCCGCTTCCAGTTAAGTTAACGCTCTTCAGCTTTCCAATATTCTTTATATATATAATACTACTTAATAGATTATTTTTAACTTCCCTTTCAAGATAGTAGACTATATCGCAGTGTTTTCTTTAAGTAATTTATTTTAAATTAAACACTTAAATATCTTCGAATTTTACATCTTACGTAATGATCCACAAAAAAATATTTTAGATAAATTGTATATCTTTTCTAATAATCAGAATTTTAGTATTATCTTTTCCATAGAGATATAATAGATTGGAGATACAAGTGATGAGATTCCTATTTAGATTCGACATCAATCAAATGAAGCACCGCGCTATACGCGTTCTAGTGAAAACCGCGAGAGAACCAAAGTTCCCACGAGTCGATAAATGAACTTCATCTCGCTCGTATTTCTGGAATTAATATAATACGCCATACACTTTTAAGACGCTTCATTAACTGCTCTGACAATGCTTGCCACTCTAGTTTGATTTCAATTAATTAATTAATTAATTTAACATTAAATAAAACGTAACCTAATCTCTAAGAAGATATATATAAAATACTGTTAAATTGAAACTTGATATTGTTCGTAGTTAGAGAGAAATGTAATTATAGAAGAGAAATATATAATATAATTAGTATTTAAAAAAAAACTGTTCACGAGAAAAATATTATCCGAACGACATAAAAAGATTTAAATAATGAACATACATTGCGTATGAAATGCTCTTACAAGATGTTCTTTTCTAGAAATAAATAATTTCCTATATTAAATATTTAAATTTAAAATACTTCATGTATATTAAGAAAGATTTTAAAATAGCATGACATTCTTGGGCGACATGTATACACAACCTATTTCCCTTTAAGTAGTCGCGCGCGTCAACCTCCTTTCCAACCAGCGCAATCTTGATTCACCCACCCGTTGCTCTTTTCAAGTTTTTCTTCCCTCCTTACGTTTATTAATAAACGACCGGGCGACTCTTCGTATATCATCCTCCTCACGGGAAAGTCGACTCGGGACGCAACTTGTCGAGGGAGAAGGCGATACTCACTTCATCGTTTCTTTATGACACCCTGCGGGATTATCGAGGAGCCGTCCGGATTTGATGTATACCGTGCCTCTGTTCTTATCAGACACGGAAGGATGTTATGGACGAATGTATCCTCTTATGTTTGGCGCTTCTACTTTTTCTCCGATTAGTGTTGGAAATATAATATCATATAAAGTCTTCACACTTTCGATTCCTTGCTATTTTTGAGATTCATATATTTAATATTTAAACAAAATTTGATTAACTTAATTTTACAAAAGTTAAATTAAATTATTTTTAATATAAGAATAAATTATTTTTGGCATACATAAAATTAGATATACTCTGTATAATATAGATCTGTATGATATAATTTTAAATTAATAATAGATCATTTTATTAAATATGTATTAAACTTTAATTTTAAACTAATTTTCTTTCAAATTTACGAAGTCTATTTCTAGTATAATTTTTGACGCTAAATTAAATCTACCATTGTAATGTTTCCATCAAGTCCGATTTTTTAGATCTAGATTTTTTAAGAAAAGATATTTTCTTCAATATATAATGAAATTTTATCGAAATTAAAAAACTAATCAAAAATGTATAGTGTTTAATTTTTGTCTTTTATACTTCAAATCGATTTCGCACATAGAGTCGCTTAGCATTCGTTTTCCTATAACGTTTCTCAATTATTACTCAATCCTAATTCACCTTGTTGCACCTAAATTATTCGAATAGAAATCCTATATTTTAAAAAGGATATTATATTTCCTTCTCTCTCTCTTAAAAAATTCGATTTAATGGATTTTAATTTAATTTTTGGCGGCAGATTCGAACTCAACACTCTAAAAAATTATAAAAAATTGTTTCCTTGCACTAAAAATTATTCATAATTTGTAAACTAATGTTATTGGGTAAATTTAAATTCATAATTTATCATCAAATAGGGTCCACATTTATCGTATAAATGTTGAATCGAGATTAAATATTGATCGATGTCAAACATTTTGGGATATTCAATAATGCTATTTCAGTATGACAGTTCATTTGTATTGTCTGATCAAAATAAATTATGGAAATTAGCTCTTAAACTTTGCATGATCAGCTATCAGACTTGTACGCTTACGCATCGCTGCATTTCACGCTGCAACATCACAGACGTTATTGGAATTATAAACTGAGTCAATGAGTCTATCATGACCAGACTGTATGCGATGAGCTCGTAAAGTTGAGTGCAGATATAACGCCGGTGATAAAACCGATAGTCGTGTATATGTCGCGATCAAAGCGCATTCACCGTGGTATATTAAACAGGCTCACTTTATTCAAATGTATTAATACGCATTAGATATAGTGATGTGTACTCGCGTGAAGAATTAAAAACGCACATTTGTGGAAGCGATGATGCCTGCCTTTCGATAGATTCGGATTAATCCCCTCGGGATTAAAGGGATATTCGCACATAACAATTGTTCTTTAAATAAAAACGAACGAACGGCTTTCAGAATTTTTTTACCGATATCAACGCGAAGACGACGGAGGTTGCACCAGAATGAGAGGCAAGAGGTTTTTGCCATAATTAATATACTCGCAGCGAAATCGATAATCCGCGATTCCTGGGCGATCGCGCATATCCGCGAGAGAACGTAACCAGTCGTCAGACGTCAAAAGCAAAGCGCAATTATCAACAGAGGGCTTTCCCTTCCTGGCAGCATCCGCCACGATATTGCTGTGAGCCGGATATACCTCTTCTACTGGGTGTGTCTGACCAACCGTGCTTCCTTTCACTTGCAAGTACGCATGTGACTTTCGACGCGGATATAAATAAAGCGTCCCACAATTGCTATTAAAAGAGTGTAATATCGAGAACGGGGAAAAATGATAAATATGTGAAATAAATACATATTATTTTTCAAACCAGCTCAATTTTTATTAAATAAAATACAATCAAAAATATTATTACAAAATATATATAAATATATTGACATATAATTGTTGTTATACAAATAATTTATATAGCAAGCAATGTATATGAATATCGAATTATTTGGCGATTAAAAACTCATGTTGCGAGATCACTTCAATGCTCTTCTTAACTATTGTGTAACTTCAACTGGGTTGATTAGGAGCACCCTGTACGCGGATAAGCTTCCTATAATATCGTGCATATAATATACACGGTGTGCGCGCGGCTTGCTTTCGTACACGTACACGACGAGCGATGCACAACGGTGTCTACGATTTAAACTTGTCAGTGGCAGATATTACCGCACCGCAACGAAGATAGTCGACCGTCCTTCCTCCAATAAATAAACTTCATGCTCACTAACATCGTTAAACACGAGACCGTCTGCATTAGCTTATATCCTGCGTCTCCTCATTTCATCCGTCTAGACTGTTAAAGAATTTTGTTTGGATTTGCAGAAAAATGCAATAAATGAATATCTGATCAGCAAACAATTTGAATTTTAAAACACGTTTTCTTAATATTTATCTAACGTGCTTATTTAATTCTTTATAATATAATATAAGTAAGTATCTAAAAGTTAGTAAGCAATCGTTTTTATCTTATATAAATATATATTATATAAATATATATTATTTTACACTATTAGATATCAAAGGAGCAATAATAACTCAAGCATCTGAATTAAAAATAACATTTTGTTGTTTTGTCAAAATACAAATTAATTCATTTCTGAGATTAGTTTCGAGATAAATATTTTATCATCGGTCGCATTTAAACTCTCTTGCAAGATCTTGTATCATGTGAACAATATCTGACTCTTAAGTTTTTTACTTTGCAATCGCAACAGATAACTGTTAACTCGTTAAAATATATTGCGTGTATTTGCTTCATGAATATTTTATCTACCGATAGAATTAAGGACGCACATACAACTATTTTATATAATTTGACATCAATCTACATCTGTAATTTTACTGGAAACTTTCTTTTATACACACTGACTACCCTTTCTCGCTGTTAACCAAATTGATTAGATTATGATTCATCATTACTATGTTTTATTATTCGATTAATTGATTAAATATAATATGCATTTATACTGACTATTGAAAATCAAAGTTGAGATGATCCTTTAAATATATTAATTTAATTTTTGTTATATGGAGTAAGTATATATTTTTGCAACTGATGAGGACTAAGTATAGTCAAAACGTATTTTGTTGAAAAATATATTGTAAAATAATAAATTTTGCATTATTATATCTTATTATAGCTCGTTTAATTGTTGATCTGGATTACTATTTATTAATTTATTTAAATATTTTATGCATAATAAAAGCCTAAATTCAAAATAAATTTAATACAGTTGCTTAAATTTAACTTCATTATTTTAATTAAATTAATGACATATTGAGTACACTGTTTTAAATCTATAGTGTCAAATTTAATCTAATTTAAATTGCTTTTCTTATTCCTACTCCTATATCGTTATTTTATATTAGAACAATGGATAAATTTGACTATAATGTTTTAGATTAAATTTATATATATATATATGTATATAAATATAATATCTATAGATTTAATAATGTAAAAGCAATCATGACCTGCAAAAATTACTAAAAATAAGGAGTATCTATACTGTGACATTATGAATTTAATGGTGTTATTTAAGATGCACAATTTATTTAAAATGCATTTGCAATTCAGAACATTTTCTGATAATTCATGATATATTTTTTAATTATAATGTGCACAAAAGAGTTTTATTTCATTCAATCTAGTCTAATTGTTCAGTCTAACTAATAAACTCGAGAAACAGTGAACACATTGGGAACAAAATTATCACAGGAACTCTTCACCTAATAACACCGGGTAAACAGCTAATGTCAGCGCCGCGCAAATTGTAAGATGCGGAAACGAGAGCTGCTAATGTCTGAACTCTGACGAAAATCCGAAATATCCCGGCAAGGCAAACGAAGTCCGAGAAAAGCTCGCCGAGCTTTCATAGCGAAATTGAGGACGTAGCGTCGAGGTGGAGGAGAGAGTCCTGCGGGCGCCGCGCCGGCGTTCCCAGTGTCCCACGGGAAGAATGAGCACGTTAACTTTCGATGTGGAGCAATTTAAGTTTGTAACAAGCGTAGCGTGCGGTCGCGAGATCGCGGAGCAGAAAGACCGGTAAGGAAGATAGGATAAAGGAGAAAAGGACATGGAAACGAGCGGTAGAAGGAGACGCTAGGAAGGGACTGACCGTACCGTGTGGCGCAACTTGCCTCATGAATTAATTTCGCGACGGAATCGCTTGTATACTACATTAACTTTTAATTTGCTAAACGCCTCTCAGTCTCGTCGTCCCTGCGCGGTATTTATGTATCGATCCTCTCTCCTACTTCCCTTCCATTCCCCGTCCGTCTCCACCCTCCTTAACTCGCGTTACATTAATGGACCGCCGCGGGAACGTGGTTGTCCCTGACGGTGGGCTTATTGCCTCTTCCGTCTCTGGGAGTACGCCATCCACTTCTTATACCGTAAGGCGTATCTCATCCTTCTTTTTGGACTTGAAGCCACCCCCGGGCATACTTCTGAATCGTCCGCGTCCTGGGGTTTCCGGAAATTTAACAAGATCCTGAAACGGATCTAGCATTTAGATACCTTTCTTCTCGAGAAAAAGGAAGAATCTAATAAAGCTGACACAAATCTTTGAAAATGTAATCTGTGAATAGACGCTTTATTCTTCAATAACTTTACTTTTTTCACGATAACATAATTACGTATATTACCATCACCGACCAATTTTTTTATATTCCATGAAAGTATCTAAGTTAAAAGTTTTAGTCTCTCTCTCTCGTCTGCAATCTTCATTTCCGAATAAATTCCATTTACAATCATGTAAACAAGACTTCCCTTTGAATTATAAGTATCTTTCATTTTTCGTCCTTTACTGCATCGAGTAATCTGAACGTCTCGCGAGTTTACAGTTGGAATAATACAAACAAAGTGCGAACGAGCGGCTTATTTACCGAGCTAATAAGTCTCGAAAGGGAGTCGGCGCCCTTGGAGCTGTTACGTAAATATCGCAAGGCGCAACGTTCTTAAGGTGCATAAAAAATTTCTAGCTCGGCATTCTCCGCTTCGTATTTCGAGGAAATAGTCGATATTGTAGAAAAGAAGGGTCGGCGATACCGGAGGTAACACGAGGAAGAGACTAGTCTTCGTAATAAAATCACTTGTTGGATTTCCGGAGATCCTGCAATCGAACTTCTGATTTATGTTTTTGAATCGCCTTCGCTTCGGAACGGAAAAGCAGAAAATATATCGCCGACTTTTTTCCAAGCTATATCGTATCGGATGCGCCGCACGTCACTTTGAAACTTCTGACTATGCATTCTTATAATTTTCGAACGCATGCACAGCATTTTAGTAGTAAATTAAGATTAGCAGTAAAATTTTGTAAAACTTAAGCTTATTTTTTCTGCTTCTAATGTTTTGAAACTAAAAGATAATTTTAATTTAAAAAAAGGAAAAATCTTTCTGTAATTAATATTGTATTGCATATTATTTCTTAATTTTCTAAACGAAATTATAATTCTTGTAATTATCTTAATTCTTTTAAGCTATATAAAAGTTCTAGTTATTAATAATGAAAAAAGATATACTAAAATGTATATAAATAATATAAATAATTTAATTAAAGTTTATAGGGGAATGTGTATTTTGAGACAACACACGACATTGATATTCTATTCATGTTCTTGAAAATGCGGGCATCACCGTGTTAAGCAGCCCGTCGTGCGCGAAATTTCATCTCGAACTCGGTGTGGCGAACGACGAAATGCGCCGACAAAATCCGAGGAAAGCGCATTATTCTTTTCCCTCGGCCTCGCGAGCGCGCGCGTCCAACTATTCTCGACCATAATTAACGCATCCGCGACCCGTTTCGTTCGTTCGCACGCTTCGCGCGCGTTCACAAGTATAATTAACTCGAGCCAGCCCGTAACTCATCCCCCGTAATCCGTTTTTTTTTTAAATAACACGTAATATCTTCGCCGAGCCTCCCTTTCGGAATTATCGAGCCCATCCTCCGTTTTTCCCCGCGCAAAGAGGATTCCATTCCATCCCTGCGAAAGATGCAGTGTCGAGATTGGCGAAGAAAAGAAGGATCGAGGGAGCCGGATTAAAACAATTACCGACCGCAGAATGAGAAAAAGCGAAAGTTATAAAGCACCGGTCATCCCTGCAAGTTTTCTCATCTCCCATTTTCCTCCACCTTCGACCGGTTTGACTATCCGCAATATACGTGAGGTTGCTTTAACCTATTCTCGTACGAATTGCCTCTGCCGACGCGTAAGCGTTCGCCCAACCCCCACCATTCTGAGGTCGCTTAGCGCGCAATATAACCGACCGCAATAACATAACTATGATATATACGCACAATTTGGAGTAATTCCGTTAAAACAGAATAATGTCGGCCCGAGAAGGAGGTTAGTGCCGGTGATGTTGGCTGGGAATAGAGGTTCGTTTCGCGTGGCTTCGTAGGATGCATGAACCTCTGCAATACAGAATCGTCCAGATACGCTGCTACGAAAATTGCTAACTGAGATGAATACATTAAAATAAAGTCCTAAGTAAAAAAAAGTACGATACATTTGAAAAAATCGGTATAAAATTTTAACAAATTACTCATAACTTTAATACAATTAAATTCAGAATTTTTGTATTATACACAAAATTTATAAATGTTATGTATATATAATAAATTGCACTTATAATTTGCTAATTTTATTTACATGAGATAATAGATTATTTGTAATATTGATTGTAGATCACGGAAAATGTAATATTTATTTTGTAATCTTGATAAGATTGTATCGGTAACACTAAACCAAATAATATTTTACTATGTTGTTCACGTAAATATAACAAGAGAGCCAACAAGAAAATTGAATTCTCGATGCTAAAATGCTGTAAAACCAATGATAACCGTTATGGTCGGTACAGCTTGCACAATACTTGACGAACTGTTATTTCTGAAGTGTACTGTAAACACGCGGAAAAGTGGAAGGCAGTTCGCCAATTGAGGTGCAACTCTCAGTTCAAGAGAGCCGTATATGAGAATCGTTTGACGCTTGTCTCTGCAGTGGTCGCAAATTAACCATCAGATGTGCAATTCAATTTTCACCTTATCTAAAAATATTATATATATATCTACTAGTATTTATTACTTCAAACCATAATAAAATCTATAAAATAAAAAATAAATTACATCGAGTTATCAATTTGTACTCAAGATTATATTGTTAGATTCTTATATCTCATTATGGCTTTTCCTTCTTTCTTATTTGAAGTGCTAAGATGAAGCTACTTTTTCGTAATTATATCTCTCTTACCTCCTCGGCGCTTATAGCACAGCCACGATCTAATTATTGACTGAGTTTATACTTATTACTCTTTTAAAATATTACTCAAACATTTATCTCTAAAATCCTTTTCATTTCACAAACAGGAATATTCATCTAGTCGACCGTTCCCCTTTCCGTTTGCCACGAATGCATTTGTATCGTGGATATTCGGACTACCGGTAGGTAATGTTCCGAATAGCTGGAAACAAATTAATAGCGCCGAATCGACACGTCGCGCTCGTTGTCGTTGATTGATGAGGGACCCGGCCGCGTTAAATAACAAATAACCACCGTTCGTTCGTAGCATTGCTACTGCGATGCATTCAGCGCAAGTCGTAAGCCGCGGCGGGTTTCGAGTATGGATTCACCTCTCTTCGTATGGCTAATGAGTTTGGAATCTAGGCTACTCGGCCGCGATTATCGATCACGTGTCAAACTGCCATTTCTAGATCGACGTGGGATTGCGAGACGTCAGTCGATGCGAGTTTCTAGGACTCTCAGTAGATCAAAGTCTAAAATTTTATTTATCTTTTATTGAAAAATATTGAAGTAAAAACTACATTTGACACACACGTTATATCTTAAAAATGATGAATAATAACGTCAGCAGTACCTACTAAAGATTTATTATAAAAAGTATTTTTTCCCGAAACTTCTGTTTGTAACTTTTTGAATTTTTTTTTATGTACCTACTCTTTAAGAGTATTTACTTTAAGGAAGAAATATTTAAGAATGTTTCTTTTAAAAAAAAGTGCTGAACGAGAGCAAGAAATCTTTTCTACTTTTACAAAATATGTAAAAAGTTATGTAGAAAATTATAATTTTGCTGAAATTTTTAAATACTTTATCTTTTTTTGTTATCAAATTTGACAGTTTTCAACACGCCTGTGACTGTGTCTCTGAAGAAGACAGATTTCCTGTTCGACGCGGTGCGCTCATAGTGCAACATGCGCGTCTTATCCTGTGCTCTGTGTTTCCACCATAAACCCACCTCTGCCACGGTGGTGCCCGCAGTCGAGCGCCGTAATAATACGTAATATCTTTACTGTTTTAGGCAGCCGCTCGCGTTATTCGGATGCCGCGCGTGCCTCGGAAGTTTAATTTCGAATCGTATTATATCCGGTGCGCGCGCTACAGGCATGAGCCATGGAGCAAGAGAGAACCAAAATGGAAAGAGGAAGAGAAAGAGATAGAGGAAGGAGAAAGCGGAGATCTAAGAAGGTACAAAAGAGACGGAAACTCCAGGATAGAACAGCAAAAGGGAAGAGGGGCAAGGATTCTGAGGAGAAGAGGAAGAAGCGGGGAGGCTAGAGGATTTGCAGTCGGGCAAGCAGTCAGGCGAACAGCCAGCTAGTCGGCCAACCCCCTCGGAGCGCCGAGAAGCGCAAGGGTGAGCAAGAAGACGGATAGATCCTAGGATCGAAGGAAAGGCAGAAGGAAGACGGAGAGAAAACGGGAAAGAGGGAGAAAGGGAGAGGAACAGCCCAGACTGTGCGGGCCACGTCTGTGGAAACCGTTCACTGAGAAGGTTGGATAGGGATAAGGGGAATCGGGGAAGGGTTGGCACGGTCGAAGAAGAGAAGGCTGAGATGAGGCCGCAACTGCGGCGGTACCGTCGTAGTGCTGCACATCTCGGGAGCGGGGGTTGAGTGCGAGCGTGAAGGAAAGCACTGTGAGAGGTAGGTAGAGTAGGGCGGAATGGAGAAAGACACGGGGAAGAAGATGGCCGCGAGGGGGGAGGGTCTGGAAGTCGCTCGAGAAACTTGGGGAATCGCCGAGGTGTTCTCGGTTTTCACTTACAAGGGGCTGAATGTTGGCCGCGGCATGCTCGGGTGGACGGGGTTACCAGTGGTTGGTTGAGAACTGAATTCTCAAGCGTTATCATCGCGGAACAACAACAATCTGACGATCCTACGACGCTCGTTTATGGGACTTTGAGAATGGGTTGTAGAAGTGTTTGCGAATTGTCGCGCCGATACGAAAGATGCGCTCGCATTTGAGAAGGGCGCGCATCTCAGTCCGATGTAATATATCGATTTTTTTTAACAAACCGAAAGCTTGAAAGATGTTTAGTTTCTTACATGTAGTAAATTTCATATTTCGATCATTCTACATAAAATGGAATGTTGATCACGACAACCTTGCTGCCTTGGCTGGCAGCAGTTCGAAGTAAAGAATATAAAAGCATCTCTCTCTCTCTTTGAAGCGAACAGAATCGCTTATTTAATGTACGTCTGATGCATTATTGATTACATCTTATCAGGAAGAAAGAAAAGAGGATTCTTACTTTTCGATGTAAAAGAGAGCATGATATAAAATGATGCGGCGGAAACAATAATAAGAACGATCGAAAACGCGGATGCTGGAATAATGCCGAATTTCGCGTATATAATAGAAAATAGACAAGGAGATCTCTTGCATCGAATCTAGCGACAACATTTTATTAATTATCATACGTTAATGTCCGGACATCTCGTGCATGTCAAGAAAAACAATACGAGGTACGAGACGTTTATGATAGGCGCTGCTAATGATGGCGCAAGAAACGCCAGCGGAGTTTAATGCATGCACTCCTGCAGGAATGTTTAACGTAAGAGCGACAAGCAACGCGATTAATGACTGTAGTTGAGAAGAGGATGCCGTTATTAGAGGAGTTTCTCTTGTACTTGTAACGATATTCCACTGAAAACGATATTCCACTGTTGCGTGCTTTGACTGTCATGCGTGCTGAGACGGCATCATGCAAAGGCGTTATTAATAATTTGCTTTTGACAGTAAAGTCTTGGTGTTTAGTAAAAACAGTTAACGTGATGAATCTTGAATATTATATATATGTAAACAAGTAAAAATTGATATTAAAAGCATATTCATATGTACTAATTGTACACAGACATTTTTTATTTCTTTTTAAAAAGATTGTATTATTTCATACTTATAATAATAAATATAATGTCTATATTATAAATAATATATTGATTAGTATAACATAATAAATTATAGAATTAACATATTAAATATTCTGTAAAAATCAAAGCTCATTACGTTATATATATGAAATTTCATCAATGGATTAGTATTTTATGTTTCTCTTTTTATTTGTAAAAAACAATTCCTTTTTCAGAAATGAAAAATTTGATACCGGCAACAACAAATTTATTTTACTGTTAATTTACAATAAAAGAATGGATATAAATATATAATAATTGTTATTCCTGATAGTCAATATATTCGCGTTCGTGTAAATTATTTTATTAAAATTTCGAATAATCAATAAAAAACAATAATCGTTGTTTTGTTGCCGTTTTGTTTATTGAGAATAGTTAGAATGCTGAATAGTTTAAAACTTGTATAGCAAGATTTACGAATTTGTAATTTATATGTGTAATTTATAAAATAGATTTATAATAAAATAAACATTTTTATAAATATATATATATATATATATATGAATGCTAAAGATTTTTTATGAATAACAAGATATATATTAGATGTAGTGAAAAGAAATCCATTATTTTTCCATTCAATTTCATGCAAAAATAATGGATTTCTTTTTACTACACCTAATATATTCAAGAAAGGTTATAGCAGTCTGACACATACACACACACACACACAGAAAGTGAAAGAACTTGCTGCACAATTACGGTAAATCTGCGGAAATCTCGCCAAATTATAACGAGAAAGATGACAGTCAATAAGGCGTTACACCAAATCTCCAATAGGAATGATAAATTGGGAAGTCGAAATCATAGTTTTATCCTAAGGCAGGTTAATGTAAATGAAAGGACGCTTCGTGAACAATAGAGTGCATGGAAAGAGGAAAGTAAGGAGTGGCTTCCTTTTGATTTACTTTGCACGAATAATGAATCTAGTATCGGGAAAAGAATTTTCCTTAGCCGATGAAATTTCGACTATATTCACAAACTTGAGAATTCAAAGCGGTTGAATCGTTAAACGGTGAAATTTATTTTATATTGTACATTTTAATATAATATTTACGATTTTCTTGGTGAAGTTAATGTTCATTGTTACAAGATAACTGCGTCGAATATCTTCATTTTCTACAGCGTCTTGCGGAAGGATTTCTGCAGACCGTATCGTAACATTTTCGCCCGACTTATGTCTTAATTAGCGCTCAGTTTCCGAGGTAGTGCGATTCCACTAAATGGCGGCGGTGCAGCCAATCGACTTCCAAAGGACTCAATAACGAAACCATACCAAACATCTCCTGCGCAACTTATCCAATCCCTTGAATTAGCGCAAAAGTGAAATATGGGATAAAAGGGCAGGGACGCTAATAGACAATATGGAAAGTATTCTCGAGGATGACACGCGACAAGACGACATTTGAATAATCCCACGAAGAGAAAGGAAGAACGACAAAGAATAGGAGGACGAGGAGGAGGCCGAGGTAGAGGGAAATTGAGGGCGAGATGAGGGTGAAAAGGAGGGGGGAAACGCAATATGCCTCGACTGAAAATTGGGCGGCCGGGTTCACATCCCCGGATATGTCTAGCAGATAGTTTGTCCTTGACTGCTTAATTAATTTTACTCCCGCGCTCAGAAACGGACGGGGAATCGTGCTCTACGTACGTCTTGTTTGAAGACCCGACCCATAAATTTGTAGCCCGAGTGCTTCGTGCCGCTGACAACGTAAATTCCGGCTCTCGTGCAAAATTGCGAAATTTGACTTCCGCCCTGACTTCGTGACATGTCTTCGTTTGTACGAGACGCGACTTTGGATGACTGAATATTGAGATAATGTAGTGACCACTTTTTCAACACAAGCAATATACTTGGGATATAAATGCGTATTACATTGTTACTTAGCAAGAGTTAATTGCAAAAATAGTAATGCAAATTGATTTCGATGGATATTTTGATTGTTTTTGAAATTATTCAATTCGGTAAAAAATCACTTTTTTTCTTTGAAATGTTATACTATATATTCCGAAGATTTTTCTCGCTGAACACTGTTAATGAAATTTGCATAACATGTCAGGATTTTGAGTAAAATGAAGTAAAATAGACAACAAATTTTTGGCCATTTCACCATATTTTATTTGCTACGCAAATTCTTGCAACGACATTGTGATAAAAACTTCGGAGTATTATGGCACTCCGAAGAGAATTTGAGTCCTGTTATAATCGGATCGATTTGTCTCCAATCATTAATGTAGAAACGATGTGTTATTTAGAAGTCATATCTAATACTTACACATAAAGATTTTTTAATATATAGTCTTAATTTTTTATTATCTCAATTATTTTTCATAGATATCTTAAAAATTAATATTCAATTTTTCTTAATTAGTCGCTTTATATAAAAAGATTTTGCAGGAAGGAAGGAAATAAGAAAGTATTATGGTCTTCTTGGAAGTTATATTAATACAGACATAAATAGGTAAAATGTTAGTAATATTTATAGAATTATCGAATGGTATTTTATTTTTGTAATAATTTTCCTTATAGCGTTTGAATGATATCGACAGTCGCGTCAAAAATTGTGACGGCATAATTCATCTGAAGAAGCTAAAAGCTTTGCCAATAATAATCAAATTCGATCAACGTTCCTATCAATTATAACTATATAAGTCACAGCATATTGTCTTTATTTTTGGACATGTAACATAACACCGAAACTAATAATTAATCATAATGTAATTGAAAATCTTGAACAAGATTTATAATCGTCCTATTCTAAGCGTAAGTAATAAAACCAGACAAAAGGACTATAATAAATAATTCGATTTAAATCGATTTATCGCGTAAAAAACTTCATATTTCGTTATATATATATATATTTCACATTTATTTTATTCTTATAAGTTCAAGTTTTATATATTTACCTATACATACAAAGTTGTAAAAATATTTGCGATTTTTTTGTTTCTATTTCTTCCAACTCAGAAATTATTTGTAAGTTAAATTACAGGTACTTAAAATTACAAGTACTTGTATTTAAAATTGGATATTTAGAATCATCATAAGGTAAATGTAACAGTTAGATATGAACCAATTGTTGGACAAAATGATAAAACATTTAAATATTAAGATTTTAATAATATGTACGATTCTAAATAAATTCATTACTAAATTTTTATAAACAATAAATTTATTTAAAATTATACGTATCATTAAAAAATTAATATTTAAAATTTTTGTATAACTTCGTTCAATGAATTGTGTCACGTCCACTAGCTGATACATTTCCCTTATTTCTAGAAATAAATTCTTGCATATGTGAGAAAATAAGAAACATGATACATGTATTTATTACAGCGCAGAGAAGTATCATGATTGTCATGAATAACACGCTCAGCAATTACACAAAACCGCCGAAATTGACTCGCGAATTGGACGCGATAGTTAGTTAATTATTAATATGATTACGCTGCAGTACGCCATACGTCTAGCAGTATGTTACTCGCGTGTTTACTCACGTATTACATGCCGTCTGTCGTTACTTCGCTATTCTTGACAAAGTCTCGCCGAGGATTTACGAACTATACTCTTAAAGCCTCTCTTGTCGAACGGCTCGTATTGTGAGCGTGGAACTAGATGGGTAGAAATTATTTACACGCTTCCCCGTTGCACAATGGCTCACCCAATACCAGGTCAGAGTGTATTAACGGTTCGTTCGTTTAAAGCGACCGAGCCGAAACCAATATCGCGAAGAGCGCAACGCTTGCATGCCCGGTATCTATAGGGAAACCGGCTGTAAATCTTCCGATTTGCGCGCGAGAAAATTAAGAAGCTGTTAATCCGATGGAAACCCGGCACGCACTACCCGATCGATATACAGGGTGTAACGGAAATCGCGCTCGTTCTCTCAATTATGAATCCTCTGACAAGTTTTGCTAACTCATTTTTTTGTGATGAAAAAAGTATTTTCATAATTACTTACTAATGTTAAAGAATTATAAACTGTCGACGAATTTGGCCTTATCGTGGGAACGATAAATATATTTTACAATTTAAGTACCAGCAATTTCCCAAAATGAAATTCAGAATGGAATTCGATAAGATTTATGTTTTTAATCCCTTGCGAAATAATGTTCAATTTTTGCGTGAATATAACACGGTTTATTAAAAAACTAATTTTTTCTTTCTATAAGTAGCATATTAACTCAAATTACATTAATTTTCGCAATTAAATTATTATATAGCATTATATTAATATTCGCAATTAAATTATTACAGAAAAGTTGAATTATAAATGAACGGAAATAGTCCCGGATTATAAATTGATAGTGCAATAAAAGCGTTTTACGCAAAAACAGCAATTTGCCGCACAGGCATTGTTGGACGACGACAAAAAAAAGAACAAAAAAAGTATTAAAATCGTGCCTGGGTACAATAATAAATATCTGAAATTTTCACATTTGCGGCCAGTTCTCAGGAGAAGTTTCGAGCGATGTTCCGGCATCAATCGCTAAGCAGCAATAAATACGCTCCTTCCAATTTCCGTAAGGAATTCGCTTTCCGACTTTCGCGATGCTGCGCGCTCACGACAGTACGGATTCATGGATTTCGGATATAGCGGGAGAGCGGCGAATAGCCGTTAACGCGAACTGTAAGAAGCCGAAGCGGGAGTACGAAACTCGGGAGCGCAGGAAGGCTCAAAGCGCCGGAACTTCTGGGTAAGTGTAGTTTCCGGTACCATTACCGGGACGTACCCGCTCCGTTACTCCCGTCTGTACATTTCTTCTTCTCCTTCTTATTCTTCTCGTAAGTTCGTGACTGGTGCCTCGCAAATCTCGGTTGCTAGATCTTGCGCCAACATCAGCTTCACTGCACGTTGCAGAATTTTTCTATTGATACAGTCTCTCGGACAAAACGGAGAAATCCGCCTGAAAGAAATGGCGTTTAGCCTTCTTCTTTAAAATTATATCGTTATTTCTATCTTTTACTTAAATTAAAATCTCTTTTCAATTCGATATTAGCCGGTCCAAAATATTGTGTAGCTCCGCAAAAAAAAAATGCATTCCGTTATACGCAGTTATTATATATAATAACAGAGACGAAGGAGAAAAAAACAGGCATGGTTTGTAGACGGATGAAGTGGCCCGAGAGGAACAAATTGCCTCAAACGAAATTAGATCGGGTCCGCGCTTTTATTAGAGAGTCGAAATAAAAATGAGGTACGTGCGGGGAAAAGGAACGCGAGGCGCGTTCACCTCGAACCATCGATGTCGAGGCAACAAACAGTTTCGAGACTGTTTCGAACTATACTCGATGGGGAATTTTGTTCCAGCAGCCTCCTCTCGCTTGCGTTGCTGCGTTCGGTCCAGCCGCTCTTCATCTATCTAATCAACGACCTCGGGGGCTGGTTCCACTCTCTATTCGAGAGAGAGAGAGAGAGAGAGGGGCAGAGAGAAAGAAAGAAAAAGAGAGCAAAAGCCCAGCTGCTGCAATTTCGTTTCGCTTACATTCGCATTCGAGGCGTGTTCGATCGACATCGGCAACTGCGCTGTGGCCGCCAACACGCCACCGGAAACGAGATCATCTTATTACTTGAATATTCTTCGCGATACACCCGACGAATTTTCTACCCTTTTTATCGTTAGCGCATTTCCGACAAAGGGAGATCGAAGTGAAGAAAGTCTCGGAAGCATCTTCAAACGACGTTTGAAGAGAAAACGCAAGAGAAATCTTCTCTTTCTGAGTTCATATTTTTCTATTCTAAGTGTAAAAATGATGAACGCATTAATTACTAAGAACCGAGAGAAATTTTATGTTTTATTATTTATATATATTTTTATACAAATTATTATTATATTTTTTATAAGGCATTATTTTTATATTTTATTTTTATTAGGCAATTTTGTGTATTATATTCCGTAATTTTTTTATAAGATTTCCTATCTTTAGGAACTTTTTAAAACACTCGCGTTGTGGGACTATAATTATGTATAAGAGCAATCGGTGATAATTTTATTTAAGCAAAATGTAATTAAATGTGAATCACTTTATGCACATCCTCTGATCTGCTTTCATGCTAGCGCGAGATTCGAAATAGAGTATCGAGCATTACAGCATAAGACTTGCTAATGTTGAGCTGAAAGCTCGTTTCGGATTTGAGCGAAACGGAGCCAAAGAGGAGATATAGAGGGCAAGAATATCCGCCGCATACGTCCCATGGCGCGGTAAGCTGTGGCCGTCGAAACGCGAAACGCGGCCTGGCCTGCACCCTTTCTCGAAAGGGCAGTCGGCCCTGAGTGGTTATGAACCAGCAGTTCCCATGTCTGAGGAATGAGCTTCAAAGTCTTGTATCGTAACTTATTAGGCATCTCACTATTCCTTTCAAATCGAATTTACGGGGAATGCATTTGCATATGCAATTGCCTTCAACATTCCTAAATGCGAATCATTTCGTGAATATTTATTACAAAAATTCATTTCGATTTTTCACGAAAAGAAGAATTTTACTGAAATATCTAAAACTTTAGCTAGATACAGATTTGAAAATAATTTTAAATTATCAAAATAATTATGTAAAAATCTCAAGCTTTTGATAAGAAATATTGTAAAAAGTTTTAATATTTTAGCAACCAGCGTCTTATACGTAATTATTTTGATGGTTCAAGAAAATTATTTTCAGATCTGTGTCTAATTAAATTTTTAGATAAATTAATAAAATCATTCTGTCCGTATAGTTTCTCTCAAGCTGTACTAAAATTAATTTGTATGCTATTTATTTTTTGATAGAGATTTGACTTTCCAGTCTGCCAACTAATTTATACTCGTATAACATAACATTTTTTTATACATCTTTTTGTAAATACGGATATAAAAATTTAAATGAAATAGAATATTTAATAAAAACCCTCAAAGAATACGAAGAATTATTTTCATAAAATGTAACAGGGAAAAATACGCGAAATGAGCATGTAAAAAACGAGCCACGTATTTACAAGTTGGCAAAATATATACCCTTTAAAGCTCCCGGAATAATTGATATCCGCGAATCGCGCGAAACCCTTTTCAGGGATATAACTAATGTCCAGGCTGAGCGTTATAACATGAACGACCGAACACGAACTCAATTTGGAAACGTCCATGCCCGAGCTTAATTGCTTAGGCGATCACTGAATAACACATGCGTTCCGTCGTTTGGCAACACAATCGTGAGGATTAGAGAACTCGATACTCACAGAAACGACATAGAAATTAGCCTGGTGTTCCTCTTAAAACTTGTCGATAATGACACTTTGGAAAATTAACGTTTCGCTTACGACAGCGGTATTTGTGAGCGTAGTAAATACACGCGGTATGAGCATATCGCGAAGTATTAAACATGATCTGTGTGAAGCTTTGCGAAACAATGTGTCTAGTAACTACGGTATATCAGAGGATCAACGACCACAGGGGATGTAAGCGTGTGTAAATTTTGGGATCTGTAAATTTAAGCGTAAGTAGAGTTCGCAACTCCTATGAATCAAAGAATCTCAGGTTTTAAGTGCTCGCAAATTCGTTTCTGTGAATCAGTTATAAATTTATGGATGTGAAACTTCGAGATTTCCACATATGTAGTGATGATATGTAATCTTGAGAAGCTGTGTATCTATAAATCCAAAGATTTACGAATTCCAGAACTCGTGTCGAGTTTCTGAATTTGTAAATTTGGAGAGTAGAACATGTAGAGAGCGTGTAGACTGTGTAGAGATCTCGAGAGAATCCCAGAACTTATAATCAAAAGACTGTATATCTGAAATTTGATTTGAAGTTTCGAACATGGAAAAAATTTGAAGAACATGCTATTTACAAATCGAAATATCTGCGAATTTAAAGACTTAAGTCGTGTTTTGATTCTCATCTAGGTGCTCCTCGATGAAGATCACGTCCTTATTTAATGTTCAGTAAACAAGGACATGACATCAGAGGAGCAGGTGGGAATCCGAATATGCCATATACATTAAATTAAATGCCTCAATGAAACTATAATATCACAAATTAAATTGATTAGCAATTTTTAATAATTTTTTATGCTCAATCAGGCATTATATTAGAAAGATGTAAATTGATCGAAACGGATCTTTAATACTTTAAATTATTCAATGTGAATTATATATGGATGCTATATATGTGGATATATATATAGTATATATATATATGGATACTATATATATATATATATATATATATATATATATATATA
>NW_012130069.1:7939918-7942267 GCF_000143395.1 Atta cephalotes | reverse complement strand
CATATATATCAGATTTGTAATTATTTAGTATTCCGTACATCTTAAACCTTTAGAGTAACAAGGCCTCGATAGTCTAAAGGCTTAGAACGCGTGTACGTACAAGAGATTCGACTCCTGATCGAGGTAATATTTTTCGCAATAACATTTATTTTCAGCACATTAACATCTCTCTAATATGCCTGACTGAGCATCAAAAATTATTAAAAATTGCTATTCAATTTAATTTAATTTGATATTATTACAGTAGTTTAATTGTGTTTATAAATCCAAAAATCAATTTGGCGCGCGATTCAAATAACTACAAATATAATATATATGCATGTACATACATAGTATAGATATCCATATATATATATAATTCACAATGAATAATTTAAAGCATTAAAGATCCAGTTTCGACCAATATATGTAAGTATTTAATTCCTAGTCATATTAGACATATACTGAAAATAAGAGGCTTATTGTTAAAAAATATCATCATCCTCCAGATGAATTTACGGATTTATTGGAATAAACGTCTCAATAAAATTTTAGCATTTTTAGAATTTTAACATAATCAAATAGAATTTTGATTTTTCATGAATCTGCAGATATCTTTTCAGTATTCACATGAATAAAATATAAAGCATATGAATAGAAACAGAAATCATACGAACAGAAATCTAAAAATATTATTCATCAAAAATATTATTCATCCAAGATATCCAAAAATTTTTGAAGTCTTTCATTAAAAAATTCTAAAGGATGATTCTAAATCTGCCAATTACTTTAATTTGACGTTATCTATTACACATTATCTATAACACGAGACTCCGAATGAGATTTTAATATACATCTATATCTATGCATTATATGCAATTTTCGATGAATCGTATATTATTCCCGCAACGTCCGCGGAAAGCGATATTCCTAAGCTCACTTTAGTATCGTCGCTGTCTCCGGGGGGAATTACCCGCGTTAAGTCTTAACGTCTCGCCACAAACGAGACGAGCGTCGGCGCGGCACGTCCGCGTGCCATTTGCTCTTGTCGCGGCAATAACTCGCTGGCGCTGAAATACTTGCGGGAATTTGAAAAAACACGGAATACACGGGGCGCCGGTTAACTTCTGCAGAAATTATTAAGCGGCGTCTGTATTACCAGCACAAGGAGAGTTGTGCACGAAACGTGCTCTCGGGATGTAACGATCGCGAACGCGCCAACTTCGCGTGATCACACCATCTCCCTCGTTCTTCTCCTGCATTTCTTTCCTTCTATTTGTCCATCCTCTGATTCGAATGACCCTCCAAAGGATATTGCGTCTCTTTGCAAGAGCATTCTCTCGCTCATTCGACTCCTCTCATTTCAGTTCTTTCTGTCGAGCTTCTCGATACTGGCGTAAAATGTCCACGCTGTTCTTTCGTGACATGCAAAAAATGATAGGAATTCGAAAGCAATTTTATTGTTGAAAAATGTCCTTTAGTAATAGTTTGGAAAAGCTATTCCGTTTTTCAACTATTTTTTTCAACAAAAAGACACGTATAATTTGTTACTTGTATGTGTATAATAATATATTATGATAATTAAAAGAGGTCTTATACTCTTTCAATAGTTTGTTGAAATTAATTTATAAATATCGCACATATCCATATTATACATATCACTTTCTTATTTTAAAAATAATACAACTAAAAAAATGTGATTTTCAAATTATTACCATATTATTACCATAAATGAGTTAGAATTAGTTAAACATTTTTCTATCAATCATCAAAAATGAATTAACTTAAAAAGAAAAAAATCATTGAAATCGTCACAACTATAAAGAATAACTTTTTAGGGATTGTGAAATGAAAATAGTAATAATATTTGATTATGTGTTAAGAATATATTCTTTTTGCTGATATTATTCGTTAATTGATAATTTTCTGTCATGCTAAAATTTAGTTTTCCCTTTTTGTTTGGAAAATTTACTTTTTTGAATTGTCACTTTTAAAGCAAAGGAGCAATATATATATATATATATAAAATATTATGTATAAAAGTATACAAAATAAAAATTAATTAATATAAAGATCTATAACTTCAAGAATATATTTTTGTGTTATATCAATATTGATATGAAATATTTTAATTAACTAAAAAAGATATAAATATAAATATCTTCGATCACTATTATTATGAAACAGCATTGGATGTATCAGATTACTATTTCATGTTACACTTGTCGATTTATCTGTACACGTATCAATTCGATTTGCTCGCTATTTACCTAAACCATTCCCCGATGTTGGTCGGATCGAGCCATTTCGAACGACTCCTTTCTCCACATTTCTTTTCCATTTCTGTTCAGAATTCTCTCTCTCTCTCTC
>NW_012130069.1:7933831-7937876 GCF_000143395.1 Atta cephalotes | reverse complement strand
CTCTCTCTCTCTCTCTTTCTCGTCACTCAACAATTTTGCCTTCTCCATCATATATTCGCATAGAGGTGAGAAGCTACTATAGCTTTTGCATCGAGAACTTACCAAAGGCGCAAAAATGAAAGTGCTTACCGTTGCAGCTCGACGAGTCTTGTTTGAAAGGGCAAAAAAGGCGAGCGTGTCTGTGAACGATAAGGTCTCCCCTTCTTTCTCGATCTGTGAGCTTCCAGCCGTGACAGAGGTGGACCACATGTAAGACTCAATTTAGAAGAATTCGAGTTTTTTTCCTTTCTCCTCAAACAAAGAATCAATGATATCATTATGATGTTGCCGATCGACTTAGCGATTTTATTAACTGTACAATTTTTCTTTGTATAATAAATTTACAGAGAATGTTTCTTTTATATTTCTGGGATTATATTTTTTTCAAAAGCTGAATCATTTTCTCCTTATTTTGTATATTTTTTTATAATACTTTATCGAAAAAAAATTATCCACTTAATTAGAACGTATGAAAAAATATCTAAAAATTTAACTAAATATAGAGCTGAAAATAATTTCGTTGGATCTATCAAAATAACTGTATAGAACGCTCAAATATGCAGCAAGACGTTTAGACATTCTAATAATTGGTTTGGAGTGTGCTATATAATTACATCGATTCAACAAAATTATTTTTAGATATTTCTATCTATGTACCTTTTAAATATTTCAATAAAACCATATAATCCTTTCCCTTCTTCCCATATCTTATTTTTCGGTAGATTTTAATCTATTGAGACTTTAATACATCAAAATGTGTTATATTTATTATATTATTATATTAAATTACAATAATGATGACATAATACAATGATATAATATACTGCATTTCTATCATTAGAATATATATAATAATTTCATACAACACAATATAATATAGCTCGACTTGAATTTTTAATGAAAAAACGTAGAAAAGAACTTCTTTCCTGCTCTGTAAAATCACGTAATCCGTCCACCGTATTCATGCGAGACGCAAAGATAACTCCAGTACGAGTACTCGCGATACTCGCACGAAACGTCAAATCCCGACGGTACGTCCGTTTAAAACAGAAATACGTAATACAGCGTATATACTCATTAGCTCTTTTAATGGTATCCCGTCATATTTCATACAGCTCGCGTGTATTCCGCTGTATCCCGAAAGTTTCAAGTCGCTCTCGCGAAAAGTTACAAGTCATGTGGGAAAAAAACTCTACAGTACTAAAATGTTCCGCCTTGTTTCCCGCCGTATGGCGCATCATAAACCATTAGACCGTCCCAAACTTTTAATTCGTCGTCGACGAATGAGACCGCGATGTAACAGCTTGTAAGTCCACCGTACGAATATATTTGATTGAATTTATTGCGTGCGATTTAAGTTTGTAAAAATTCAAATCTGTATTACAACATTTATTAATTTCAAAGTAGTATAAAGATAGTATAAGACGATTTTGATTTCTAAAATTCAATATTTAAAAATTTTTAATTGAAATATGGTGTTAATATTATTTCGGGAATTATTTTACATTTGTCTCTGTATTATGCTTTATAAATATACATATCACTTCATTTATATTACTTCATAAATATGATTCATGATCAAGGGAAACATTTAACCGACTCAACCATCTATCAATAACAATTTCGTATCATACATACATATAATACAGGCGATTTGAATTTCTAAAATTCAATTCTGAAATTGAAATATTGTGTTAAAATTATCCGAGAAATATTTTATATTTGCTTTGCGTTCATAAATATACTTACATTGTCTCATAAATATGATTCATGATCAAGGAATATTGTTATATATTTACTCGGCTTACCCATCTGTCAATAATATTTTCCATAATCGAATGAAGCTATAGTGCCCGTGAACTATAATTATCGCTAATGGTTGAATTGATAAATTGTCCATCATTATGCGTTCTAGTCACAAACGTCAATTATTACAACAATATAATTACAATAATCAGAGGGTATTATGATGGATGGAAATCTTTGAATTTGTGAACATATGACGTATTTTTATTGATATTCTAGAAATTTATGTATACACAATAATGTATATACACAAAATATCATATATGAATGTACGAGATATTGTAAAGGCGAATTTTTCATTTACGGCAGCGGAACTGCTGTTTCGGACCGTCGCGACCAGCGCGTAACGGATGTACACGAACGTAAAATAATAGCGACAATTAACGTGCGCATAAACGCTGCATGCCCGATGATCGACCGACGTTGCGTAATGACACCCTTGGCTCACAACGGTAATATCAAGCGCGCTCAGCTCCGGGGCGTGGTGACAAATGATCCACGAGGAGCGGCTCATTTACTATCCGTCTCTCGCAGGAAGCAACGTTATTTTTATTTATTCGCAACTACTACCGTCGCGAGGAGATTCTATCCTCCTTAACTCGTCGCGCTCGTGCTTGATGGGGTGTCTGTACGCGAAGGTACGCGAGCTTTTCCATTCTTTAAATCCCCCGGGAGCCGCGTCGAATGCCGTAGCGTTTTCCCCGAGAGACTCTTCGGTGCCAGCTACGCGGAATGGCTTTAATGCCGGCCGCGAAAAGAGAGTCCCCTTCATCCGATGACTGCACCACCTCGTGTGTCACCCTCCTACTCTGAGCGCCTCCCTCCGAGCTTGGCACGTTTCTTTCAGCCCTTCTTTCTTGCGCCATTCGTGCTTACGGATCCCATCGGCACTCGCTAAAGCGCCGGGCACAATGGGGATCATGTGGAGATAAGGTGGATCAATGATTCTCGTCCAAAGAAGACGATCATATGACGAGACATGTTTGTTAACGTGACGTTTGAGATAAGACTCCTTCATTGTTTAATTTCTTGTTTAATTTTGTTAACTCAGCTACTGCAGCTAGACTTGATAATGCGGTAATGTTACATGATCCAAATAATGCTTTTACGTTTCGCGTTAATATGATTAAGAAGTGAACTTTGTTTTTCATTGCTCATCTTCATAATGGATAAGAAAAAGCTAGCCTCGCTTAATAGCTTAACCGAGAGGATTCCGAGATTTTGATGCGTATGACCGTATCAACTAACTTAAATGCAAATCCACGTGGCTTTAAAATGGGAACGAGAGAAGTCCATCAGGTGATTCATAGTTCTTTTTTTCTGCAATTTCCAAGAATAACGGATTATGTCGTTTCACTTTTGCTACTGAAATGGGGTTGATGGTTCTCTGCTTACTCAAACCACCCTCCTCTTATCTTTCAATATGACATTAAGTTCAGCATTAATATTATTATTATTTCTCTCTTTTTTTCTCGAATAATATATTTACATTTAACGCACACAATACATATAACAATCCTAGTGCTCGCACAGCTTAACCGCTTTATCTCTCTGTCTATAATGTAAATAATAGCGATTGTTTATATGCCTGGGGCGTACGGCGCGGCATACTGTCAAAATCCATATGTCAAAGGGATATAAATCGTCCCTTATATCTTCATTCAAAGTGGCAATTTTCGAGGGAGAGTTGCTGCTGGCAACGATCACAAGTGGAAAAGCCAATGCGAGAGCTTCATTTCGGAAAGGTACCTATGGCACAAAAATAGTCGGGTGGTGCACCGCTGACCCTCATTCTCTCGTCGGCGATCGGAATCAAAGCTACAAAAGCTGCAGTGATATATTCGCTGGTCGACCGCAAAGCCGATTCCGGCAAATCATACGTATACCGCATATATACGTGTGCGACCCGTGTCCGTATGTGTGTGCGTATGTACGAATGTAGCTCATGTTCAAAGCCGCACACGTATACGCAAATATACGAGCACGCAAGAGGAAGTCCCATCAGGTAACGATAGCATCATGTTCGTGGCATTACCTTAGTCCCAATTTGCATTACTCTCTCGGTTCACAATTATCGATATATTGTTCGCTTATGTCAACCAATTGTTTACTCACCTATACAAAGAAGGGGAAAGAGAGAGAGAGAGAGAGAGAGAGAGAGAGAGAGAGAGAGAGAGAAGAAGTACGTAGTCGTCGTCGT
>NW_012130069.1:7918286-7932822 GCF_000143395.1 Atta cephalotes | reverse complement strand
GAGAGAGAGAGAGAAGAAAGACTTGCGTCTCGCTTTTGATATCCAATGTTAAAATTGGAAATTTGTTAAATATCTTGCGATCCCGGATGCGAACGCATAGTAAGATTATTATTGTTCCTCTTCTCACGCGATATATTATAGTACATAACTATAGTACATAACTATAGTGTAACACAAACTACGTTCATTCTCGTGGAAATTTAATTTCGCGAGAATTTCCTAATCGCATGCAACGTTATATCGATCGTCTCGACGACAGACTAAAATAAAATTGAAATTTTCGCATAAAGTAGACGGCATACTTTTATAAAGTTATCTTTAACATTGAAGGATCTTCTCTCTTCCTGGAAATATTTTTGCTTCTTTGAAACGGACAAAATATTATTTAAATAAACCTTCTGACGGTTCCTATCGTTTCGAAATTTAAATAAACAGTAAATTTAATGATGTTTATAAAATAGTTAATTGAGATTTCTAGAGATAATAATGCCTCACTAATAGATGGAATTGCAATTGACTTTTATGCGCAAATACACAGTTATGTGTATTTGCAAAAATGCAATTCCATGCAAAATGGTTATATTATCGTAGTAAAGCAGTTAATATGCTGAGCAATAAATACGCGGTCGAAATTATAGAAATATATAACATAATAATGCTAGTTAAATACCGTGGCTGATATAATCTGTAATAATCTAGTATATAGTATATAATCTGTAATAATCTATTAGATAATCTATAAAATAAACAATATATATAAACAATCTTTATATACACAATATTTGAGTATATTACATAACATTATGTGCATATACATAATATTTTTCAATTTGTCAAAATATAAGAGTTGTTAAATTATTAATTCCATTTGAATATACGCTTTTCAAATAATATTTAAGAGAAATATTTAAGGGAAATAATTATTTCGTAATAATTTAAATTATATTGCTTTTTTTATCGCTAATAGATCTTTTTTATATATTTTTTTAATTTTTATACATTTTCTTGATGTATGTAGAAAATATTTTGTTAACAAAAATTAAAACTAAAAGATTGAAAAGATAAAGAAGAACATTTATTTACTATAATTAAAATAGTTTCGAGATACTTCTAATGACATCTATCGTATTCCGATCCAGGTATAACTCAGTGGATCAAGCAGTTGAGAAGTTCTAATGATAAGCTTTAAAGAATTATAGTATAAATAATATAAATATATATAATATTATAGACATTTATTTAATTAATATTGTCATGAAATAAAGTAATAAATAACAGAGTTAAAAATTGCAATGTCAATGGATATTATTTTTCAGAATGTACGCAAGAAAGATCATTTATCGACTGCCTGCAGCATGAATAAATAATGTTACTATCAGTCGAGAATATTGCAATAGTAGATAAATTTGTATAAATATATTATTATGTTTACTATTGAATCTGTGTCGCAAGATTCCACTATCGATAAACGTGCATCTGCAATTTTCATGTGCTGGAAAATGCACATGCATATCTCCATGTTTGCGAGTCGATCAAGTCACCCTCGTCTTAATTAAAAAAGAAAAGCTGAGATTGAATGAAAAGGTACATTCGGCAACTCTATGTACATATCAACTTTATATAAAGCATGAATCCGACGGTCTACCGACTCCGCGAATGTATCTGATAATAAATTAAAGAGTTAACGATGCAGCTGCATATGCATACATGCATAAGTACTCGTCTACTAAGATGATTTGCCTAATTTATCCGTTAGATCGACGAAAGGATTAATTAATTCGAAGTTCCGAACTGGAGTCAGAGAGCGAACTCCTGGGAGATCGGTCGATTTGATACCTTGACATACGTTTAATTAATCACGCGCTAATTAACTTTGGCGTGATTAACTGCTCGAGTTTTTTTTCCATGCAGATTTTACCGAAAAGAATCAAGTTTATCGCACACACGTTGTATCCTCCCTTTTATAAATCACTCTCTGTATTCCTGCTGCGCGTAGAGATGAACATGAAGAGTCACGCGTGAATACATTAAAAACATTTCCTACTGTAGACGCGATCGTGAACGACGATAAAAACTTTGTTAACGGAAATAAAACCTCGACGATAATTGCCACGGCGAATTTTTTCACGTGCAACTAGACGTAAATTCCTCGCTCGACGGTATCATAATTTCGCAATGTTAAACTAACTCGTGTGTATTACAACAGGAAGAAAAAGAATTATTTAATGTATACGTTTCTGGCAAAATTTCTCTGATAAAAATATTTAAAAAAATTTAACTGAATATTAATTTGAATCTTGTAGTTGAAATATAATCAAATGAATTAACGCTAATAAAAAGTAAAAATTATAATAAAACTTGTAACATATGTTTTCCATTGTTATAAAATTCACATTAGAATTATATAGTTTTTATGTTTTTGAGGAACGTTGAGAAACATCAACATGGATGAAATATTTGCTACGGTGACCGTTACGGCATAAAAACCGTATAAATTATCCTAACGACCTGCGAGCGCGTGAATGTAAATTATTTAAGGACTTAATGAAAGCACCAAGCGAAGAATTAAACTTTTCACGTTGTCATTCGGTGAATGCAATTTCCTTTTTCGGAAGTTGCATCAATGTGCATGAAAGCGATATAAATGGCCTTAGGTACGCGGATCGATATGTGTAAATATTGGTAAATTGCATATGCTTAAACAGTCTGATTTGTTGTCCTATAATTTAAGGTCATTACCAGGTACATAATTATGAAACACGATGGACTTGGGACGATTAAATTAAGGTTAACGTAATTAAACCCGTCTGTCATCACACCAATTTAATCTCTTGATCACTACGGACTTTCAGAAATAAATTACATCGTTTATTGTAATGAGTGCCTCAATAAAATTGTTAATAAACTCATTTGCTGTGAAAAAGAAAGTTTTTACTTAAATTTGTCACAAAAAAGCCCTGTTATAAATTTATAATGCATACAAAAAGAACAGTTTTGTTGAAGTATTTAAAATTTAGTTCTATATATAGATTTAAAAATAATTTTGTTGAACTATTAAAATAATTAGTAGAACGTTCAAACTGGTTAATTGCTTGAATGTCAAAACTTTTTGCAGCATTGCTCATCGTGCTTTTTCTATATAATTATTTTAATGGTCTAACAAAATTATTTTGAAATCCGTATCTCGCTAAATGTTGAGACATTTCAATAAAATTCTTTCCTTGTATTATTTAAATATAATAATTTATTCAACAGTAAAAATTATCTAATATTAGTAAAAACAAAAAATGATATTAATAAGAATATTTTATATTAACAAAAATTATAAAAGTACATCAGCAGAGTTTCTATACTGATTCAAAAATTTTAACTACTTCACTGCTCTATGGAAAAACTCATGTAGAACTTATCGCGACTGCAATCGTTTTGAGCACGACGAAACATTTTGATGCAATACTTGAAACGTACAAGATACAAAGTTGTAAAGCAGCAAACTTGGGCAATTAAATTTCTCGCTCTCAAGCGTGCTATAAAAAATTATCTTGCGGTTGGACGACCATAAAGAGCAGACTCCACTTAGCATGCCCGCAGTTTCCAAGCAATATTTGCTATGATAAAATTGCAAATTTTAATTTACGAGAAATAAATCTAATGATATAAGCATAAGATTTCTTTTTCCGTAACTTTGATGATGAAAAAGTATTATTATTGATGTGATTTATATACAATTTTCTATAACTATAATTTTTACATTTATTATATTTATATTTTCACGTACCTAATATAATATATTTATATAAAATATTAATAATATAAATAATACTTATATTTTTATATAACTTTATATATATTTATTTATGAAAACATAATAAATAAAACAAGTCCGAACAAGAAAAAAATTATTTATATATCTAACGCATGACAAATTCCCTGCGGAAAAAATAATACGCACGAATATATTTTACGTATCGAATAGATGTTTACGAAAACATTTTGAGAAACTTTCACGGAAGGCTGAACTCGAATTATTTATTGGATCTTCGTTCGCCGCACAGAACTTTTGCAACGCTTTGCAATATTCACTGATGCGACTTCTTCTTGATGACGAGTAGAAACTTTATGTGTTATTGCTTTAACATGAACAATATTGAGCGTCACATTTTATTAATATATCTAATATATTAAATATATCAGATCTATACCGAACCAAGTTGTAAACGTTTATTTTGTTGGATTTTTCCCATGACATTTCCGCATTACACAGTCACATTTGAAGCTCGTTACTTCGCGTGTAATCAGCTATGCCACTTTTATCGCCCCTTGTTGATAGGTGACACGTGTGCACATATCGTTTACATACTGTAATATTTTACATAAATGACTTTTAACGACTTCATCATGAACAATCCTTATTGCCTTAACTTAATAAGATCTTCTAGAAAAAAATGTTCACACGGATTTCGATGATATCGGATGCTTAAATTATACGTATATACGCGAAATCCGATACGTGTGTATACAAACGCGCGTTGCACACGGTTAGTGTAACGCAGTTATTACTGACGTGTAGTTACCAGCACGGCTTTAGTTGCTTTTCAATATGCGGGTACATGTTGTTCCTGTACACGGATTTTGTAATACACATGAGACCTGTAGTCGTGTCAGATTACAGCCAGCAAAAACGGGAGAGATATCCAATAATAAAAACGTACATCGCACACATGTTGGTTAAGTAACTCGGTTTAACGAACGGCCTGAATCCTTTGATCACTATACCAAATAATTTAGATTTTTTTATGCATGAAAGTTAGTTTAATAGGAAACATGTGCGCATGAGTAAAAAAAAAATTCATTGAAAGTACAAATTTCTGCTTCGTCTATAGATTTTTTAGTCAATTTACGTGAATGACTTTTTCAGCGCAATGTTTATTCCACTGAATAATTTTTGTAACAGTGAACATCCAATTCTGAATATATCTAAAAAGTAGCAAAAACAACTTTCGTAAAATATAAAATTTGTAAACACTTGTTTAAAATTGCTTGAGAAGTGAATAAGCTATTCTATCATTCGTATCGTAAAAGTTATTATTAGGCAATGATATCGAAACTTTCCCGTTTGTGTAAAAGTAATTCTAGATTGATTAAAGAGAGTCTTGTGCTATGTAAGAGCACACCAGGAGATTCCAAGTCTTAATTATAACACTATATACGCGCATGTCTGTCGTGGAAAGGCGAGAAGATAGTCGGAATTTACCACTCGAATTAATAATGAGAAATCCAGATTAATAATGGAAAGCATGGGAAACGGGGCGGGAGAGCAAAAGTGCGATAGCGTCTATCGCGTCAGTGATTCACATACATACGTTTAGATAAAACAAACGCCCCTTTGACACGCCCGTTAAAAAACGATACGTTCTCATCGGCAAGATGTACACGGGACTCGGGAAAGCTCTCGCATTTACGTCTTGCCGTCGGTCAAAAGAAAGCCTTCGCCACGGCTGCGCGTCCCCTGTGAATAACGTTCGTTATTCGTCCTGGAAGTGAATTTATTACATTGTGAGCAGGTACTACGGGGTTTTACAGCATAGGTACCGGCAAGATATAAAACGTCGTTGGCATACAAAGTGCAAAAACGCAACCAGGTAGGGAATCCTTTCTCACGTACGTACGTTTGATGTACAGTTCTCTCTCTTTCAACTTTCTTATCTTCATTTATCTAACATTTTCGTATAGAAGAATCTGAAGCTATCTTCACAGCTATGAAGAAATAGAACTAATGGATCCCATCACTGTATTCTTTAATAAATTCATTTCTCCTAAGCAAAAATTTAATTGCTTGTCACTATCTATAAGAAAGATTGTCAATCTCATTAAATAATCTTTTTATTTAAATGTCAATTCTTGATAATACAATCTTATTTACTTAAATTAAAATTTTATTATTTTTATTTTGAAAATAGATTTCATTAAACTCTCCTAAAATTTAATAAAATATTTTTTGAATCGATATTTATTTAATTCTTTTGCTATTAATTAAAATTAGTCAAGTTATCAAAAAGTGGTCAACTACAAATTTGTCAAAAATTGTTCTAGTATTGATTTCTTCTTTGAAAATACTCGGCACGTAAGCTTGATCGATATCTCGCTACGTTGTAATTACTATTACTGTAACAGCGCCGTGATTAAAAAAGTAAACTGCTCAGAGCAAAACGAGAAATTCTCCATAGCATTCATTACTTTTAGATCGATTCTCGATATCGAATAACGAAGAGAGAAGATGGAAACATAAAGTCTCTCAGAAAATGCAAAAATATCGGTTACACTTTGTAGTCATTGCATAGTTCATTTCATGCAAATAAATTTGAAACTATCTTGATGTTTATATGTATTATTAAATTTTGTTGCAAATTTTTTTTTATACATAAGTTTAATAAAAAGCATATTTCAACGTAACGTGAATTTGAATTTGTTAAATTATTTATTATTTTAAACGGTATAAAATAAAAAATAAATAGGCTCGTATAATTGCAATATAATTGATATCAAGACTTATAACGCAATTACAGTTTAATTCATAAGATGAATTTCATTTTAATTATATAAGTACATTAATATAACTTTCAAATATTTCAACATACAAAGTCTTCCTCAGTGATAATAATTCTTCAGTAATAAATAATAACAATTTTATATCCTCTTGAAAACAGTCGAACATACATATAATAAGAATAAATAATAAGAATTGCCGTTCTGATTTTACATACTTATCGGCGTGTTAAAATATTAAACGGTATTTGAATAAGATTATTTCTTATTACGGAAAATTTTAGATTCTTTAAATGCACATGCATTAAGTGCCACACACATTTCACAGAGACTCATCAATTATTAAAAGTTTTTTTTCTAACTTTATTTCAAACAAATTTGAAAAACTTACACAAAAATTTGATTTCAATATTGCCCACAAACCTATGAATTTGAATACTTTTTTTAAAACAGGCAAAGATTAAAATTAAGATCAAAATTAAAAAAGAAGATCACTCAAATGTTGTGTATAAAATAAATAGTCTCCTCTGCAACTCTTCATATGCAGGGCAGATAAAAAGGAAATTAAAAACTCGTTTTAAAAAAAGATCATAATAATGACATAAAAAAATCAATTATTGCTATATTTGTTATCTCTCATCACAAGATACGAGACATTAGATTACGATCATAGGATTGATTGGGAGAACATAATAATTTTAGATTCCAAACAATCATATCATAAAAGGATAATCTCCGTGATAACTCATATCAAAAGACAAAAAATGAGTTTGAATAAACAGAGGGGTACAGAATGCTGACATTTATCTAGCAATTATTGAAAAAAGTCTCTCTACTCTCCAATAAACTATTCTCCTCCACTTTTTTTCCCTCTCCTTTCTTTACATAATTTATAAAGACTGTGCCATCACATTTTGTCAAGAATAGTTCATACCAAAAAGTTTTTCAATACTTGTTAATTTACACTAAAAACTCGAAACGAATTATACTTGCGAGGACTTTTGACATAAAATAAATAGTGAGCTAAATTTAAATCGATTCTTATTATCGACAATACATCAAAAAATAGTAGATAAAAATTTTGTTCTCTTTTTTTCAAATTTAACTGAATCTGAAAATTCCATATTTTTCACATGAAGTTTCACAAATCTTCAAGTAATAAGGAATCTATTTCGCAATAAAATTTCGTTTTATATATAATATTATATTTATTATAATAAGCGAATGTAAATTAGTCATCTTTAATTCTGGACTTAAAATATTGTTAACTCGTTTCATAAACGAACGTAATTTTGTTATCATCAATTCTGGACTAACAAAGAATTGTTCATATTTTTTTTAATTTTTATAACATCGTTTTATATTTTATTGTACTGATGATTTCGGTCAAGACTTGACCGAAATGTTTACTTTATTAAAAATTTGTAAATGTATGACTTTCGCTTAAAACATTTTGCGTGGCTGTATACTTCTTATTATTTATACTTTTTATTTCAAACAATCTTATAGTCAATATCTTTTCTAATTTCTCTGGAAGAAATAATAAAAAATATATTAATTGAGAAAGAACAATTTAAAAAAACAATACACCTTAGACATCAGTATCGATTTTGCGATGTATCTCTTGTGGCTCAAAATCTGTTCGTGAGAAGACAGACGATGTGCCATAATAACATTTGGTTTCGCATCACAGTGCGTTCGACGGCTGTATTATAATACACAGAAAATACATGTTGTGTATTATATTACATACAGAGAATTCGTGGCGAGACGAGACGAGAGCGCAATCGCGTGACTAGGCGTAGACAGGGGCGAGGAAACATTATTGAGCACGTGCACATAAATGTTTCTGAACAGGCTCGTATTTTACTTCATTCCGCACGATAAGAACCTTCCACCACCGTGATCCGAACAACTCATTTCTGACAACCCATTCATCGTTTTCCGCGGCACGTAACCTACTCTCCACGATTGCGCACCACTTTCAGACGCAGTTGGAACAGATAGAAAACGGAGGTACATTTTCAATTTCATTATACGTTTTCTATTATTCATCTTATCGTAGATATTTCAAAGCATAATTAAAAATTTGATAAATTTTTGGTCAATTTCTAGTCGCGCTTTCGACGTATTATAAGTTGTGTTCTAATGCATTTTTTAAACATTCGCTCTTCTGATAAAAAATTTACAAGATGCAGACATTTTTAATTTAATATAATATTTAGTGTAATATTTATTTTTATATAATTTAATATTAATTATCGTAATTTATAATTAATATAATTAATATTAATTAATACAATTTAATATACACTGCTAAATTCATAATATCAAATTATACCCAATTTGAGTTATTTTTATTTATTTCTATAAATCACTACTGGTCTTATTCAATATGTTGTTAATTTAATTAAAACAACGGAATTAAAAAACAATTTAATTCAAGAAAGTATATTAAATTTGACTTAAATTTAGTTTGTTATTAAGTGCATACATTAATATTTATTTTGAAACTAACTCCAGAAATAGATTGATTTACATTTTGACATACATGATGGAAGTTAAAAATAATAAAATGTTATTTAATTCAAGAGATTCGCTTATACTATATTGCTCCTTTAATATCTGACAGAGTGTGTAATAATATAATATAGTATAATATAATATAATGTAATATAATATAATGTAATATAATATAACTTTCCTTTGCCATATATTACTTAAAGAATTTTACGATAATACACTCAAAATAATACACTCAAGTTTTTCGTATTATTCTGTATATTATGAACTTGAAAATAAATTGATAAAATGAATTATATCACAGTTACTCAATTTCATCCGCTACTAAGAGTGTTTACAGATGTTTGTAACCATTAGAGATACAGATTATCCCAACACTATCGCGCTACTTCTCTTGATTACTCGAGAATCTGAAACTTGAAAATAAACTAAGAGAAATGATCGTTGTTTTAATGTTAAAACATCGCGATAATTCTTGACTTGCAATAGTTCAAAATTCAAAAATTTAGAAGATATAAATAGACACATAATAGATAACAATTGTTATCTATTCATATCTTTTAAATTTTTAAATATAATATTACGTTATATTTTGAAATATTAGACAATAGATTTTCTAACGTAATACCATATCAAAAATACACAATAACGTATTGAACTTGTTTAATGTTTGTTTAAGGTGACAGTTCTTCGCGCTTTCAAAGAAAGATACAGAAATGAGATTTTATTTCCCTCAACGTTTTCTGAGCGTGCTTCTGCTGCTCGTCGCTTTGACGTGCGCCACACAAGCCAGCAGCCTCCAAGCGAAGCGTTCTGTCTGGAATGATATCGGAAACACATTGAACAACATCGGGCAGACAATCAAGGGTACCATGAAAACCGGAATCGACTCTCTATTCTACCAACATTCGACTGCCGAACCCAAAACGATCCAACCGACCTTGGAATCGAACTGGAATGGAACGACACTATTAGGTCGGAATGAATCGGAAATCTATCGGGAAATCATAGATACTCCTATCAGATGCCCACCTAATCATGTATTAGTAAGAAATCGATGTAGGATCAAGGCTCGTTGACAATAAGATTCATCAGTCAGATAATATCAAGTTTCAGATAATATCGAAGATATCTTTCACATTTTTATCTATCAGTAATTTTAAAATCTTATATTATTATATTATACATAAATTCTAAAATTTTATTGAATTCTCCTTAAATAATAATTTTCCAAAAATATATTATTTTTGAATTAATGTAAATTATATTTATGATTATAATTAATATAACCTACAGAATGTCTACATATCTATTCAGATTGCATAACTCTGAGAAAATTTAATTATTCACAGTAAGTGATATGATTTGACAATTACAGCTTGTCTATTATTAAAGCTTTTAACATGTATTTGTGTAACTATTTCATTTATATTATATCGGTATATGTGTTTGTAGAGCATTAAATAATAACATAATTAAAGGTTTCATAATAATATTAATATCAATTAACATATGTTGGTTAAATAATTATTCATTATTCTATATAATGTTTTGCTAAACTTAAAGCACAAGTAACTACTTTATAGTAGTACGCTTGATATGCTTTATACTGGTATGTTTATCAGATAAATCACGACATCAGTCTTGAATAATAACATAATTATTACACTTTATAAGCGTGGTAATATCATTCACTAACACTCATAAATTAGTAATTAATTTTTTCAACTATACTACTAAAGGAATATTTATCTACTATTTAACGTATTACTACACTCGCGAGATTTGATTCATTTCGAAAATGTTTATTACCGTCTTGTATAATTAAAAATTATATCCATATAGTTTATACGTTTTTCTACTTGCCACTCACGTCCGCATAAATATCATATAAAATCGGGCGGAATCTCGTTGCTGCTGTTTAACGTTTTCTTTTACGATCTCCTATGGGTAATATTTCGCACCCGAGGCCCGCACTAAGTACCCGTTCGATTTCTAAATTACACCTGTCACGAATATAAAACGAGAGTTACAGGGGTGATAGATCAGGCGGTATAATAATGACGCGACGATACATATCGAATTCTTTTTTAATGACTGTATCGCGTGTAAACTGTAAAAACGCGATTGTGGAGGTAGATAAGCGTATACATTTGTAGGATTAATATATCGTTTACTTCCCTGGCCGCGCAAAACGCCGCTGCGCTATTGTTTCCCTTATCTGCCGCATATTTCCTCAATTATCAATTACCAATTATTATGCTCGTGACACGGCTCTTCACGCGCTTCACGAGAAACTATACACTCACACGGCGCTCGCGACTAATACTTACACATATGTATTAAACAACAATTAAACGTGCATTCACGTTTGTAAATAAAAATCAGTTGATGCAATGGATAATATTGTAATAATAGTTTTAGTCGAATATATAATTTGCTCATTTGCTATTATAATTGTAATTTTTGAAATTACATTATTAAAAAATAAATTAAAATGTTAATTAAAAAATATACTTTAAAAGAATATAATTTTATTCCTCTGTAATCAGTTATCACAGTTGCATTTAAAAATTAATTTTATAAAATTTTAATGAATCAAAATATTCAAATTTTTATTTTCTGAAAAACTTGTAGCAAATAAGCGATATTAAATATAAAATTGTTTTTCTAAAATTCTTTCTGAAATATGTAGTAAGAGATAATAGCATCAATTCGAATCGATATATATTATTATGGAATCTTAAATATTTTAAATTTATGTTTGAACAATTTCTTCTTATTGAGATCGATAGACACAAATATTTCACGAAACGACCAACATTATCTTTCAAACATCAGATCGCTTTCGTTATGCTATCGAAATGGTATTTTATCGTTCATTTTACCGGCTTTTCCACCTTCGCTGTAAAACGTACTTTAGTGAAGACAGGGCTCGTTCGGAATGACTGATTCAATTCGCGCTTCATACCACTACGTTTCTTACACAACAAAGCGCTCTCGTGCTCCGCGGTGCTTTCGACTCGTCGCCGTGCGATATGTCGGTGTTGGGAAACTCCATATAAAGTACAGCTGTCGCTGAATGGAACGAGACCTGAATTTGCGTGATCGCTAATTGTGACTGCAATACCTCTTTGTGACCAGCGCGCGCTCCTACACTCTCTACTTGCACACGTATCCGTAGAGAGCCGGCCAGATTTCCTGCTCATTGTCAGAAGTAGACGGCCCTCTCGGCACTTGTTGCTCGCACATCGACATTTGTCTGGCGCACCATTATATTGCGCTGCATTTCACTTCCGACGCCCGCACTCTTTGTTAAGTTAGGCTCGCGCTTCCATGTCGCGCATCGAATCCATGAAATGTGCATCCGCGTGTTTTGTCTTTTCAAGCGAGTCCTAGAAGAGTAACATGCAGCTACTGGAAGAGAAAATCATAAAGGGACATTGTGCTGCAATAACCTTATGCGTACAATCTTTCAACTTCAGGAGTTAAAATAAAAGAAAATCAAAGAACTAGTGTTCAACGAGATAACTTAAAGCGAAGTAGTTTTTTGTATCAAATTTGAATCGTATATTTTTTTATATAAACTCTACGTCTATAAATAATGTAAATAAAATATAATGTTAAAGAAAATAATGTTAAATCTAAATCAATATGTGTAAATTATCTAAACACTGATAATGAGTCAATCTTTTACAGAAATCTAATGACTAATTCATTACTGGAAGACAATAATTAATTGTTTATTTAGAGTTCTAAAAACATTAAATAATAGTATTGTTAATATTAAAAATAAGCAATTAATTACTATCTTTCAGTAAATTGCCAGTGTTAGATTTCTGGAGATAAGAAATGGCACGAAATTATAGTAGCGAAAATCGTTAGATCCTCACAGTTTTACATATGTAAAATCGCAACGAAAAAAAGTATTTTTTTCTTAACATTCCAAGAACATGATGATATTCCGTTATAATTCACCATCACATTTCATCGTGCATTATTCTCGTTGGTATGATAATTCTTTCTTTGCTTCGCTTTACGAGCACCGTCTTTATTGAATTTTTGCGACCGACGACGTTTCTGTATTCGACTTCTGAAAAGAATGTTTCATCGCTACTATTCGAAAAAGTAACTTCGAGCGACTGTTCCTTCCCTCTATTTTTTTTTTATTGCAGCTACTACTTGTTATTGCCGCATGTTCGGATAGATCTCACGACTGGGAATTCTTGGCGAGATGTCTTTTGTGGTAATTTGAAATTCAAATAGAGAGAGAGAGGAGATAACATAATGCTTATAAACGATACGAAAATAAGATGAAATTCAATTTGTGAATTTTTGACAATTTCAAAATTGAAAGCGCAAATGTGTATACAAGTTGAAATCCTCCTTTGTGAATATTGGATATCCTTATCGATAAATTATCAAAGCATATTACAAAATCTACTCTACTTTAATAATTCGCTTTAACGAATAGTCAATTAGAAAGAAATTTCGAGAAACGTTATCATTTATTATAATCTTGTAATATTCCGCAATAATGTAATATCGCAAATCTTGTATTCAATTTTAAAAAACTATTTAAATTGAGATGAATAATAATTCGTTGCTTATTCTCTCTCGCTCTCTTTCTCTCTCTCTCTCTCTCCTCCCCCCCTCCCTTGTGAATATTTTGGAAGTCACAGATAAGTATTAAGATATTTCGGGTCTTATCCTGGATGCTTAGGTAATTTTCCAGACATTACTCATGACTTCGATTAACGGCTGACTCCAAGTATCCAAGTGCAGAATGAAAAGAACATCATTCTTTGATTTAAAAGCAGAAAAAGAATATTATCCTTACAATGTAAAATATTGATTTTTTTTTAAGTACGAAATGCTCACTTTTGTCTTATTTTAGCAATGATACATAATTCATCATAAGAATATAAAAACTTTAATAGAACGACTAGTTCCAGAAATAGTTTTTATTAATCAATTATTTAATCTTTTTTGCGATATTTCCATGAAGTCTTCAAAGTAAGTCTGCAAATTAAAATAAATAATTTTTTTAATAATAATTAATGAAATATAAAAAATACTTGCTGTACACGATTTAGAAAGTTGTCAGATATTCTACATATAATTATTGTTAAGAAAAAAATACAAACTTTTTGCATGGCGAGATCAATGGGTCATTATTCTTACTTTTTGTTCTTTGTTTCATTCATCTGTGGAATTCGCATTTGTAATCTGCGTTGGATGACTACTAATAAGTACGATATCGGAAACTGATAGTAATTAGATCGTTGCAGTCAAAGCTAATAATAATGCACGAATTACTATTCATAAGCCGCGCCATGCTTACAGCATCCAGTTATAGCAATTACGCGTTCAAACGATCGTTTAAAGAGTTGAAAGCCCTCTGAGATATTTACCGTCTCTCCTGTGGAAAAGCAGGATGCATGAATTGCTTCTCTCTCTCTCTCTC
>NW_012130069.1:7915709-7917587 GCF_000143395.1 Atta cephalotes | reverse complement strand
GTACCGTACGTACGTACGTATACTTACCGTTACCTACTTACGTACGTAGGTAAAAGAAGAGAGTACTAGTATATCTCTCTCTCTCTCTCTCTCTCTCTCTCTCTCTCTCTCTCTCTCTCTCTCTCTCTCTCTCTCATTTAAACTTCCAAAATTTGCAAGGTAATCACTAATTTAAACTCGTATTTTCGGCTTGAATAATCATATAGTAGCATTTTACAGTGTACGAAATATATGATATAGAAACGATGTAGATGTTAATAACGGTTCTAAAGCTGCCTAAAGTTTTGACAGAACATAATGTCATGTGACACGGCTAATTGCCTCTATACATTTTCGCAATGATGAACCGCTATCTCTCGTGTAAGTAGAACACTTGCGTGTTAGTCAGACGAAATTATAGAACCAGCTGTGTGATAAATATTAAGAAATCTTGATGGCAAGTACTCATATTTTTCAAGGCAAACTTTTATTTTTCGTACTTCTTTAATCGATTTCTTCGTTCAAACAGTTTTATTTATGAAAAAGACAATCTACGTGCAATTTTTCCTTTACAAACAGATACATATTTACGCGCGTATCAAAATTATGTAAACGTATCAAAACGTTTGCATAATTTACTCTGCTATAACATACGTTTCCGCTTTGTAATGGTTCCATAAATTCTCTCTTCTCCACACCTTTCCTGTGCAGTGCCTCTTTTTATACCGCCTCTCGTCGTTAGACTATCGGACATCGACCAAAAACACTGCCCTGAATTTGTCCAGTGGCCATAGGCTTTCGGATCCGGCGGCGTCTCTTGACGTGTTCCCGAAAGAGGCAAACTAGTTTGCTCACGCCAGAGCGACACGATCGCCGTCCAAATACCCCCCCCCCCCTCCCGCCCACGTTGTCTGGGAAAGCGCTTTTTTACATTTTTGCATATCCATGAGCGTCCCGGCTCGCGCGCGGTGAGCTAAGTCCGCAATATCGATAACCCATAATCGTCGTCACTCGTCGCTGCCGCCGCCGTCGCTTCTAACCGCCGTTATGAAACGTGCCGAAGCAAGGCTCGGGCATAAGTCTCGCGGCAAATCCAATATCCACAAACAGGCGTGCATGTGCAATAGGCAATCAGATGCAGCCGCGAGAGTGCATCCGGATGTTAGGACGCGTCTTATCGATTCGGTTGGTCGCACGATCGTCCAAAAGCTATCCTCTTTCTCTTTTCTTCGCTCTGTCTCTCGCGTACAAGACGAAGAAAACGTGGAGGATGATGGTGACGACGGTGACGACGACGGCGACGGTGACGACGACGACCTGCTGGAAGAGCGGCGTTCACGGGGGGGCAATGCCGCTTTGAAAATCGATAAGCGCCTCCGCGTAGAGTCGACCAGTCAGGGGCTTTTCGGTGTATCCGCGCGCCAGAGATCCTGGCGGGGGCGCCTGGTGACCTCGAAACGCCAACGCCAGAGGATCTCCGAGCGTAATTTCGCCCCGATGTGTCTATCGATATACTCTCACGGCGGAGCCGGAAGTCGCCGCCGTAAAGTTCCGCGGACCGATGTCGATGACAGGATTAACGCTCGGCGATGCCGCCTACATCTCTTGCCCGGGAGAAGCCGAGCCTTTCTCAATCGAGAGAAAACGCGAGGAAATTCACGGAAATAGAAGCGTTTCTGCGAAGAGTTCTCTCTGGCAATGATATTCTCGGAACTCTGGAATTAAATATAACTGTTTCATTCCGGAAACGTATACGGGCAAAATTTAGAAATTGAAAGTCACCTTCTGTAAATGTACATTATTTTTAATTATTTATTCAGATAAAACTCAGAATATATATATATATATATATATATATATATATATATATATATATATAATACTACACACACACACACA
>NW_012130069.1:7910253-7913235 GCF_000143395.1 Atta cephalotes | reverse complement strand
AGAGAGAGAGAGAGAGAGAGAGAGAGAGAGAGAGAGAGAGAGAGAGATGCCGAAGGTAGCTGGCGTGCGAGGGATAGAGAAAGAGATTCAAGCGAGAGAAGGGGTGTAGGGGGTGAGGACGCGCGAGGAGGGACGTATACAGTCGCCTCGTAGGGCAGTCGTTCCTCCTTCGTCGTTCCTTCGCCGCCGTGCGCTTTTAACGAAATTATTCCGTGATCGAGGGGAAAAAAAAAACAAAAATCGGTAGGACAGGTGGAAGAGGAAGAAATATACAAGATAGCGGAGAGAAAATCGGGAGAATAAAAGACAGGGAGTATCTGTGGAAAGTTCTCGGGCGCCGGGCCGCGAATCGGCGAATCTGCCGCGACGCGTACGGCGGCATCGTCCTCCGGCGGCATCGTCCTCGAAGAGGACACCGGCCTGCGTGGCGCGCGTCGTCGTGGCCGCGGTCGACGGCGAAATCGGTGGAAGAAGTGGTGCGCCGGCGGAGAAGGAGGAGGAGGAGGAAAAGAAAGACGTCGTCTTTTTCGTCGTCCACGGTTAGTATCTCCTAGTGATAGTTCAACGAGCGAACGAGAGAGAGGCGAACCGTAAACGTACAGAGGGGGTAGGTTCTTTCTTTCTTTAGAGGAATATGTAAAGTTTTTTTTGCCGATTCGCGTGCGCGAAGTCGAAATCGTCAAATCGTTGACAAAAAGCGGAAGGGAAACGTTAGGACAGTGCGGAGAAACCACGTTCTCAGCGATCGCCGCTTATTGATTTCCGCAAGGGAGACGCGCGCGTTCCCCATTTCGCGTTCTCGTCACGCGAATTTTCGGCCGCACCGTTCGTCGCCGCGTCGCGGCGTTTCGCGTCGCGGACCCCGCGATCGATTCGCGCGCGCTCCTGCCCCCCGTCGCACCTGCGTGCACCTACTCTCTTTCTATCTTCCTCTCTTCCTCTTTCCTCTATCTCTCTTTCCCTCTATACTTCTCAATCATCCTCGATCAGCACCCGTAAGCCCGCTTCCGCATCGAATGTACTGAAGACGATTTAGTAGTTGACAGGATAAACGTCAAGATATGTCTTCGTCGCGTGACTGCGCGCGGCATCGCGACGTCGTGAAGATGATATGAAAAGCAAGACGCTCCAGGTATGAGGTAGCGAGCAACTGAAGCATGAAGCTATAAGTAGAAGCGATCAAGCGAAGTAGAAGCGGGATATAAGGAAACGAGGGAAATAGAGACATGTAAAGGGAAACGTGGTGTATGAGAATACAGCGTATGAAGCAGAAGCGGATTAAGGAATCGTAGTGAAAAGCGATTGAGAGATGTAAGAGAGATAGTCGATATAGTATGATGAAAAAGGAGAGGAGAGGGAAGGGGGAAGGGGAATACTTTTCTTCTGTGTGAACGAGACATTCGCGTCGATCCTTACCATCGCGTTTGTCTGGGATTCAGAACGCGCGGATGGAATGTTTGTTGCTCGGGATGGAGAAGCTCGCCGGAGGTGGAACATCGTTCGATTAATCGATTAGCGGTGATAACAATTTGAGTTTAGCCACTCGCTCGGCCTGGAAACGCGAAGCAACAAGAGATGAACGCTTGCACTCTGGTAATACGGTAAATCGATCAAGATTCCTACGCGCATCGTTTCCCGTGGGTATGACGGACCTCGCGAAATATCGAGTTAATCTCCTTCGAGTCACTAAATAAAAACTAATGAAGCTGAAGTACTGCAAGTGTTAATTATTTCGAACGATGTAACGATAATTTGATGTTCTTTCTCGCGAAAAAAATAAATAATTAAATTGACTAAATTATGTTGAATGATATATCACATAGCAGTTCTCTAAGTGTGAGATATTTTATTTAAATTTGTATACGTACAATTGCTTTTCAAAATACGAAATTCATACAAAATTAGTCATACAGTATAATGCTAAGTATAATCGTCATTATTTTCAACAATTACTGCTAAAAGTAATAATAATAATAAATAAATTTTGCAAACTTATATTCTCGTAAAAACTCAAATTTTGACTTTATTGTTCGATAATCGTTGATAATCATTTATATTAGTTCTAAAAACAAATTAAAATGTAATAAAAATCCAGTTATTTTTTAAACAACACTGACATTTCTCTAAATGCTGAGTGATTTGTATGTAGAAACAGGTTGACAAATTAAAAAAATGTCATAGTATAGTATCGAATTTTTTTTTTGTCAGTTTTAAAGCGTTTCACTTCAAAAATTTAAACGATTCATCACGGGATAAAAAAAAACGTCAAATGATGACAATGTGATTAGAAAGAGCTGATTTTTATGTGCGCGCGCGCGCAAGAATTGTCTTTAATTTCAGATTAGTTCAATTCTCTTCCTCTATTTATATCGCATATATAATTCTAATATAGAATATTATTTAACCAAGAAAAAGAATAATTTTATCATTAATTCCTTATCAGATTTAATGATAAAATAATTTCTTTTTCCAGATCAATTTCGATCAACGAATCTATCTTGTGTAATCTGATTGATTATTTTTTAATTATATTTCTTGAATTTATTTCTGACGAGAACAGTGAAAATTCAACAGTGAACACAAACTTCTGGCGTTTTGGGAGAAAGTCCGTTTGTATCGGTCGATAGGCGACTAAAGCAGGATGAAGTGGCTACGTGCGAAGCACGATCGATGGGCGCGAAGGCTCGAGATATTTCAGCAGCGAGTTTCGATGCGCGATAAAAGTATCTATCTCGAAGACACATCACCGAAGTCGAGGCAAGAAAGAGAGAAAAAAAGAAAGAGAGAGGGAGATAGAGGAAGAGAAAAAGAGAATAAGTCGCGCGGCTGACGCGGCGACGACGAAGAGTGACTATCCTTTGAAATTCACGAGCGTACGGAAAGCACGTACTCTCTCTCTCTCTCTCTTCGTATAACTTCGTATAATGTATGCTATACGAAGTTATTACGCTAAATCAATATGTGTAAATTATCTCTGAGACT
>NW_012130069.1:7889954-7907023 GCF_000143395.1 Atta cephalotes | reverse complement strand
AATATATATATATATATATATATATATAGGTGTGTGTATATATATATATATAAAATAATATAATAATATAATATTTTAATTTTACAATGTGTGTTTTAATTCTGATATATTTATCAAAGTTTGACGCTGCTATTATTGAATTTTTATATAAGAAATTCGAGTATTAAAAACTTTTTACTCCATGAACGTTGGATCATTCAATCATAATTCAATGAATAAATAATATTATGCTATTAGAAGCGATTATGACGTCCGATACATTTACTTAATGCGATTCAATCAACACAAAGAGTCTTTTGTCCATTCTCAGCGCCAAACAATGCATTTATCCAATTCTCGTAAATTTATGAATTATCGGATTTCTCATAGAGATTATATCACTTATTAATAACAAAATATTTGCAGAATCGACACCCGTTAGCTGGGAGGAATGGTGGACATACGATGGTATTTCTGGTAAGCCAGATCGGTTTCCAAATTGGTATCATTATCAATTAAATATCCTTCTCTTTATCTAATATGATCTGAAAATTCCTTCGATTATTTAAAGGTCCTGCCTTCTGGGGTCTCATCAACCCGGAATGGTGGCTCTGTAACAAAGGTCGAAGACAATCACCAGTCAATCTCGATCCTAATCAACTGCTTTTCGACCCAAATTTACAACCGCTTCATTTGGATAAGCACAGAATCAACGGCGTATTGGCGAACACCGGCCATAGTGTTGTGTTCGCTGTGGAGAACGACACCCGCCATCCCGTCAATATCTCCGGTGGTCCGCTCAGTTATCGTTATCAATTTCACGAGATTCATTTGCACTTCGGCGCGGATGATCGCATCGGCAGCGAGCACACCGTCGATGGACATGCGTTTCCTGCCGAGGTACGAAATAACAAAGAGACAAATAAAAATATTTCAAAACCTCCGACATTCCTCGCGATTTTTTTCGTTTCAACTTCAAAGCTTGTTTGTGGAAGAATCGAAATTAAATTCTCGTTGATGCACTTAAGTTAAAAAGGAAAAAAACTTCTTTAATCTTGAGTCTCTAAATACATTCAAAGCCTTTTTTTCTCGTAGCTTCAGATATTCGGCTTCAACTCGCAGCTTTATAACAACTTCTCGGATGCCTTGCACAGGGCGCAGGGGATCGTAGCGGTATCGCTTCTTTTACAGGTATATACCCAATCTCTCCTATAAATGCTTATCACATGTTAAATAAAGCTCGGAATAAGCGATACGTCATAGACGATCTCGGTCCTTTTCTAGGTGGGCGACCTCTCGAACCCGGAGTTGAGAACGTTCACGCAGCAGCTGGATAAAATCAAATACGGAGGTGAGAAATCCAATAACGTAACAAATTCCGGGATAACAGTACGACGCGGAGGAGTAGCGATCAATTCAACAAAAACGATAATCTAGTTTTAGCAGACGAATTTTAGCTGCATGAGTTTAAAAATTCTCAGAGAGTTCTCATATTAGTCAAGATTAGCATATCGAACGAATTAATGCAGGATTACATTTCTTTCATAACGACGCAACGAACGAATATTTATAAAATACCATTTTTTTTGCAGTGATGAATAATGTTTAACTCAAATAACATTTTAACGATACATTTTAATAACACATTAAGAATTTTCTGCCACAAATCGATAATTGATAAAAACTGAAATATGTATATTAACACGTTCATTTTTCATTTTTTCTTTTTTCTCTATAAATTAATGTTTTGAGATAAAAGTACAATTCGAATGAAAAAGCTGCAAGATTGATGTACCTTCGAAAGTTTGATGGCAGCATGCGTTATAACTTTTTAAAAACTTTGCACGGGCTATTGTCGCCAACTTTTTATCGGAAAGATAAATCGATAATTACCATCATTCTTTAAGGGAACGCGAGTGTTCTTTGACGTATGCAAATACAATCGAGCGGTGTATGCACGATAACTTTAGTGATACGTAACAATATGCGTATCAGCTGTGTATACCGTGGCATCGGGCAGCAATCGGGCAGTAACACGCGTACATTGCATGTGTATGCATTACGTATACACGAACGAAGTTGACGTTATCGATCGTATGAATTGCACAGGGCAGGCCATGGAAATTAAACGTTTCGGGGTGCGCGAACTTCTGCCGGACACGAAGCATTACATGACGTATGACGGCTCCACCACGATGCCGGCGTGTCACGAGACCACTACATGGATCATCCTCAACAAGCCTATATACATCACCAAGCAGCAGGCAAGTATCGCCGCTACCGACTCTTATAAAATGCATGCACACGCCCCCCGCATTCGAGCGTTCGCGCGACGCGAAGTATGGCCCCACTCAATTATGCAATTTTGATCATTAAGAGAGACAGAATCTTTGAAACATCGAGGAACGACGGTCGTGCTTTAACGAATGGATAAAGTAAGTTGCGAAATAAAGGTGGAAATGAGGCACTTACTAAGCTCGTACCTTGGAGCAATGTCATCAATCATAAATCACGCTTGACAGGTTTTACAGAAATCTGTAAAAAAAAGACAGTGTTTGACATTTAGTCGTTTGTTCTTTCAAGCGTAAAATTGAACAAGAAATGTTTTGATTTCAAGAATGAACAAATTCTCTATAGCATAAATAACAGCAAAAATAACAAAGTATTTAAAATCTTGTTTCTTCACAATAATCTTATTGTAGCGCACGAAATATGTATGTATATTGGCGAATACGTAATTAACTCAGTGAGTTGCTGTTTAGCTTTTTCTCAAGTTAAGTACAGCAGCTGACTTTAATAGAATGAAGTTTCATTGAGAGACCTTATAAAAATAGCTGCGAGTAGTAAACCGACAAATGTTTGTTTCTAATGTATAACTTAAGCAATCTCATACTCATATAATAATATTTGTGATAATCGATCACGTATTTAAATTAGCTATTCCATCGGAATTGCAAATTCTGTTATTATTGATATCGATCGCATTCAGCTAGGCATTAAAATCACTTGTGCCTCATACCATTATTCAATAACGAATGTTGATTCAGATTAAGGATGATTTTTATTTTTTATTTTTTGGGCATAAAGTTTATGTAATATTCAAGCTCACTCATGATTATAAATACAAAAAATACATCGGTAAATACAATCTCTTTATACGAACGAATTATATCACATTCATATAAAAATATATTATTTTTCTGTTAAATTTAAATAGTTTAATAATATCTTTTACTTATCTCAAATACTCTGTAAAAGAAGAACAGCACTCAAAGTATTAAACTCTGAATTACTTATATTATGCTTTGCAATTCTTATTTCCATAATTATTGTAGTTACACGCTCTGAGGCAGTTAATGCAAGGGGATGAAAAACAGCCAAATGCACCGCTTGCGAATAACTTTAGACCACCGCAACCTCTTCATCATCGTCCCGTTCGGACAAACATTGATTTCAATGTTCAGGTATGCTATAATAGTATCAATATGTATTTTTTCTATTATAAAAATCATTGCGCTAATTCTTATATCATGTGTTCAGGGTCCGAAGAATTGTCCGACGATGAACAAGGACATATATTACAAAGGTATTAATAAGCAAAATTGATCAAACTCTTATATATAGACCAATAAAATAAAATTAATATATACATTTCTAATTGTCATAAAATTTACAAAATTACGTACAATTTTCTTTTTTTTAAATTATGAGAATTTTTATTGAGTTATTATTAAAATCTCTTTGCCTAGGAGCTGCCACAGCTTATAAAAAAGCATATTTTTTCTCTGATAAAAATCATTCCATTGTATATCCTTTCAGCCAATAGCTGGAAATAATACCCAGCACTGCCGTGAGGTCAACATTCGCAGTAACTACGCTTCTCCCCGGAACGAGCTGGAACTTCGCTGTAAGGAAAAAAATTGACATATCAATTACAGGCGGGTGACGCCGGGTCACAAAAAAAATTACGGCAGATAGAACGCGCGAAGAAGACGACCGTCGACGCCCACGTTGAGGTCAAGATAAAAAAAAATGCTTCGTTGTACTTATTAGACGTGAATTGCCAAGTATGTTTCCAGTTAAATCAGAAGAAGAAAAACCAAATATACCTATAGATCACAAGTTAGACGAGATAAGCTAATCGTAAGATCTATTATTATATATATATCGGTAAACTATCGAAAAAAGCTATGACTATCGTGGCCTGCGCGAGGGGTTGAAAGATGCAATTATATGTATAAAAATTCACGCGCAACGGAGAGCGCTATCGCGAGCAAAAGTTTATACTATATTCTTATAATAAAAGCTTGAAAAAATGCATAAAATGAGACATTTCCCGGTAGTTTTGCTCGATTTTTCCTCTACCCATCAATTAACCATTCTTGTCCTATATAAAGAAATTTGCAATTCTTCTTATCTTCGCAAAATTCATCTAAACAATGATTATTTGTTTATAATTAATATATCCTGGTATTATTTTTAATAAATGTTTGAAAGTGCGATTGAATTTCTTCATCATCTTCGCTAATTGCAAACTATTTCCCATTTTGCTATTATCGATTTTCTTTCACAGATTTTCTTATCTAAATAATAGCTGCCTATGCTTCGATATTGTTAGTAACTTCAAAGTACTTTGCTGTCTATAAAGTAGTGATGCAACTGATAGATCAGAAGTTAAAGTTTGCAGAAACTTGAACTGAATATCGCAAGTGCACCTAGTCGATAACGCAGAATCTGCGAGCAGAACCCAGTTAATCCTAACCCAACGTTCAAACGACAACCTTAACATCGCAGCTATCCAAAGGGAAAATCGATTTCTCTTCGAAGTAGCTGCGCCTGCACCAGTCAGACCATTATCAGCTTTCAACGGATTCCGCGCTGTTGCGCCTCTATCGCTTCACGTCCTTGTGACCGATCCTACTGAGGTACGTGAAACAATCTTCTCGGAATCCTTGCCTCGCAAGAGACTAAGATACACCAAAGAAAAGTCTCAAAGAATGTTGAAGAAGCAAATGGGGTTGAATGTAGGAAGGGGAGGATATTACTATCATTGAACCGCTACCCAGAATTCGACGGTGCTGCCCGCAAACGGCTATGCGACTAGGAAACCGGAAAGGGGTGAACGGCACATAGCGGGGGATGGTGTACTGAGAGAACGAGAGGAAGAGAGAGGGATAAAGAGGGAGAAAGAGAGAGGGAAACGCAAAGTGGGAAGATTCGTTCGAGAGAAAGGTGAAGGCGGGGGTGGAGGACAGAGGACGCAGAGGAGAGGGCGCCGCGTGCGCGAGAGAGGGACGGGTACGCGGATACAGATCCGTCGTGTCGGTGGCCGCTGCGGCAAATCTGCGGCTCTCCGCGGCCGTTCGTCGAAAGACGGAGAGTGACGTGATATCAGGGCACCCGGCCTGGATTTGGGTGCCAACGCGCTGTTTGCAATCCTCCAATCGATCGCCTGCAGTATCTTTCGGAATAAATCTAAAGACCATATCCTCCGAAAGAGATGGACTCCGATGATGAAATGATCTTCGTGCAATCTCTGTCACATCTCTCGCGCAATCCAGCAGAGATCGAATTTGATCAGAGCGACTTGTGCGGATGCCTGTTGTCGTCGAGACTCTGCCGGTACAGAGATTAATTGATCGGCGAAGAGAGGAAAGCGTTGGAGGACATCGATGTCAGTCGACGACCTCATGGCGCAGGTGGGGGGTGTTCTCTCGTGAGAACGAACACGGAGAAGTTTACGGTGGAGGGTACGCATGATGAGGAAAAACGTTGGGAAGTGCGTGTAGCGACGTGTAGAGAGGCATCGCCATTTGTTTCGGAGAAAGAAAGAAATGATAAAATGTTCTCCGTTCACTCTTTCGTTCCTCGCAGGAATTCCGATAAGAACAATCGTATCCGCGAAGGTTGTTTGTCCTTCGATTGAAGGGCAAAGGTCGATTGATCTTTCGGTACGCAATCGTGGTGGTATAGTAGACAACAAAGTTTGCGTGAAGTCGCTGGACCTGTAAGTTGTTGTGGAACTGTAAGTTGCGGAGAGAACGACTGCGCGATATGGAGTCGATGAAATTCCGAGGGTGTGAGACACAGTGTACGTTCATCTTTAAGGTCGGTGGGAGGCTGTAAACGGTCTCGTGATTGGTTAAACGCGTCCGCGGGAATCTTTTTCATCCTGTTACATGCGCTAATTCGAATTCACGAGGCGAGTTTACGTATTTGAGGTAAACTGATGAAGGCCTGCGGTTGATAGCCGACCAACATCGCGTTCGTCAGTTAAGCCAAAGATCGGCCAACATCGCAGAGAGAAAGGGGGAGAAGCAAAGGAAGACCGAAGGGAGGTCAAAAAGGATCCGAGTTGACGAAGTTCAGTACCGCGATCGACGTTGCTAATTCGCGCGACGAAGCACCTTGACGTTTACGAGCTAGATGGACTCTAGTAAACTGAAACTACCCGTACTACTCGCCGCCAATTCGACGAGAAACTTTCGCCCAACTCAATTACGCTGCAATCGTGTCATATTCCGCGCCTGCGAAAGCCAGCGGAAAGGTGACACCGACCTACTCTTCGCCGCAACTTGGCAGACTCGTGTTCCATGAAAGAGCTAATCGTGGTACTACGAGCACTTCTTCACGATTAATTTATGATAAGTGTAGTAAGCGGCCTGGTGTGGATTACGACGCGCGCCGATGGGATGGGACGGGGCGAGGGAGGGATGTTAGTAGCACCGTTAGCAGATTCAGCAATTAATATGGCGAGACAGGCATATTCTATCGTTGATTAATATGCTGACCGCGTAGACGAGCACCGAGGCGGGATTTAAAATTCATATCGGTCGCATAATCGATAGTTTGTCACGCGCGCTCTCTTTCTGATTTCCATTCTATACTTATGTGAGCCGCATATTAAATAAACAGCATCGTGGTACGATCATCGCAAGCTCGAACGGGGAACTTGTCCTGGTACTTCACACGCAAGTAAGTGTATTCCACTCCGACGTCGGTGATAACGTTAAGAATATAATTTATATGAGACTCGTAATCTTCTTTTAGATTATCGCAGCAGTTATAAAGGAGAATGACTGGCTGGATTATGGTTCGCGCGCGCTTATGGCGTTCACTTAATCAGGATGAGCTCTGAGAACTCGCTGACAATGCTGCTGGTGCGACAGAACCTGGAGAACTGGTCTGCGAAATGAATACCTCTGAGAGGAACAATGGAAGCGTCCACGCGAGCATGACGGCCTCATTCGGTGTCGTGGACGGCACGCTTAGACGGCCAGAAATGAGACTCTCGAGTAAGACTGAGAAACTTCTCGTCCGTAATTCTATTTCCTCCCTTTTGTTCTACTCGCGCAATGCTACCCGACGTTTTCACGCATTCCGACATGTTATCTGTTTTAAATAGCTACGAACTTTCAAGCACATGTGTAAAGATATCTTTAGATAAGATACCTTCTACATATGAAATTCGTCTCTCATAGAAATCGAGGATCGTGATGAACGATCGTTTCGTATTAGCTCTTTCCCACAGCTCAAGATAATTCTCTTCTAATCTGTCACAAACTATCTGTTATTCCAGCAATGTAATATTTCTCCTTTTATGCGCGACATCTTTTGTAGGTCGCCGTCCTATTCTTCTGCCTATATTAAATTCCTATTTTCCGTGATAGCAATTCGCTACTTTTGCGTTCGAACTCTAACAGTGTCTGACGACGATAAATTTGTCGCGACGTGAGCACAAACCTTTGATAGGATACCACAACAACCGCAAAGTATTGAATACACAAACAATCGATTACGCTGATGCGAGGCCTTTGTTTCGTAGATCGTCAGTGAAACGGAGAACTGTTGTCGTCATCGTTACCGTGTTGCGGTGGAGCCAGCTGCCTGTTCTCGCCTCGAGGCGAGAAGAGGATCAGACGGGATCAGTCAGACATCGGGTAGACACCGATAAAAGGACGGTGTTATGTTAGTGACAAGGCCTCACCCTCTAGGAGGGCGCATACTACTCGCCCTCTTCCTTTTAACGGGGTGTTTCGCTTTGCTGTCACGGGCGGCCGCTTTCCCGGATTGGACCGACTGTCCTGCGGTTTGCCGATGCAAATGGACCTCCGGCAAGAAGTCCGCTTTGTGTCCAGACGCCGGTCTAACATCGCTGCCGGCGTCCCTCGATCCGGACATGCAAGTGCTCGACTTGTCCGGCAACAAGATACCTGCTCTGAAAGAGGAGATATTCAAACTGGCCGGCCTGGTGAATCTGCAACGGGTCTTCTTGCGTAATGCCGGTATCTACAGTATCCATGCGAATTCTTTCAAAGATATGAGGATACTCATCGAAATCGATCTGTCGGACAATCATGTAATGACCTTGGAGCCGGATACATTTCTCGGAAACGAGCGCTTGCGCATTTTGATACTTAGCGGAAATCCACTCGGTACTTTGCGTAATCTACAGTTCCCTGTACTACAGCATCTGCGAAATTTAGAGCTACAACGGTGCTCCTTAACTGAAGTACATGGACAAGCCTTTGCCCGACTAACCGGCTTAGAATTCTTGAAGTTGGATACTAATCAACTAGAATATTTGGAATCCTCGGTAATATCCGGATTAGCTCGCTTGAAAACCTTAACGCTAGATGGTAATCGATGGAGGTGCGACTGCAGACTACGAGATTTCCGCACTTGGCTTATTCCCGATGTACCCAGCAAGTTGTACTCCGTGCCACAAATTTGTTCAGGTCCACCGAGATTGGAAGGCCGTAGGTGGGAGGATGTAAAACCTACAGAATTTGCTTGTGAACCAAAAGTATTCGTCCTGGCAAGCAGCATACAAGAGGAGACTAATGGTAACCTCAGCTTGGCGTGTCGAACGAGCGGCGATCCCGAGCCAGAAGTTTGGTGGCAATTAAACGGTGGACCAGTCAATGCTACCAAATCGACTGATCAACCCTATATGGGGACTCTCGTCATTTACGCAACGTCCGAAGCTGGCATACCTTCCAACGACAAGTCTGCGTCCAGAACCGTTGGAGATCGATGGAGTAACCTGACCGTTTACAATGCCAGTGACAGCGATGCCGGCGAATATGCATGTTTTGCAAAGAATATCGCTGGTCTCGCGCGAGACACAGTCAGTGTGGCAATACCTCGTGTTTATACGGCTCCGACTCTCTCCCAGAGCGACAACTGGCTGCTCTGGGTAAGTTTGGCTGGAGGCGGCGCGGCTGCCGCGTGTGCTTCCATCTCGGCTGTGTTGCTGGTTCTTTGTTTGTGCGGTGGAAATCGACGACACAGTAAACGAGAGAAGGTGAAGCTGCAAAGCAGCAGCAGTTTCGGCGACCAGGAGAAGAAGCTGCTAGACCTGTCCGTGACTACCACCACGACGCCCGGCAATAGTAATGATCGCGGCAGCGGTCACGGCAGCATCGGTGAGGCGTGTAGCACCGGTGACCTCGAATTGGCGGAGCGCAGCTCTATTTGTGATTCTATGGCTGCGGCCGCGGTTACTGTCGAGCGACTGCGACCCGCGGACAATTCGGTGAACACCATTCGCGCGGTTCCATGCGCCGCCACGGCCACCGCCGGTGTATTTCCGCCCCCGCCGCCGGAATTTACCACCGGTGTGCTGCCGGCTGGGATCTTCGGCAATATCTTCATTTCCGTGTCATTGCCGCAGGACGCGTCGTCGGAGCGCTGCTATCCGGATCTTCTCGACATCCCCGTCCACGCGGTTAGCAGCGCTACAACCACCGTTTCGACTGGCGGCAAGACTGCGGCTTTGTCATCAGCAACGGCAATCAACGTATCTAGCTTCGCCACGCTGCCGCGTCGGGCCTTGCGCTCCACCGAGATTGCCGCCGGCTCGCCTTACGACAATATGGGGCCGCGCATTACGGCAAACGGTAGTTCCGCGTTCTCATTAACGGACATGACGGACATGGACCTGCGGCTATCGCCGCCACCACCGCCGCGGATCATTCAACCACCGCATGAGTTCGTTTCCCTCTAAAACACCGGATTCTTTTCCACATCGATCCGTATTGTCGCGCAATACTGATTTCATAATCGATAATATTCTGCTAATAGTGTTATCCTAATATACTGTGGAATATCCATTAGCAGCCAAGTATTATTGGATAACATCAATTAGCGTGCGGTAATACTAACCGTGTCAGGAATGGCTCACAAATTGACTCTTTGAAAACGCATGTGCTCGCTTTGAACGAGTGATCCGTATACGCTTTCTCGGTGGAGTTTTAAAGATGTGCCGAATCATCCTATCATGTATCGGTGTCGCAAATTTGATAGTGACGTTGTATTGATTGTACTGAAAAATTTTTATCTCGATATTACGCGTTCATTGAGTCATGGACATTACAAATTTTGCAGCCTTAAAATATTAATCGCAATTCTGGACTGCCATTTATAAAATCAAAATTTCTAAATATTTATTTATGAAGATAAGTTACATAATACAAGTGAATAAGAATCTTTTAAGAATTAAAAGTTTTATCATTAAACGTCGAATATTGTGTCGCTTTTTGTGCACCTAATCTCTATTTGTTATATAAAAAATTATATAAAACTCAATCAATGATTAATAATCAAATGCAGATAACTCGAATATTTAAAGACATACAAAATGTCTTTAATATTTTTTCATTATCTTCTGGACTTCCGCATTGCATTTAGAAAAATGAGTAGAGCATATCTCTAAGTGACTCTCGAGTATTTCATTATACATTGACAAGAAACATGTAAACAATTACATAATTTTAGGAAATGGTCTCAACACATGTCGATGTACAATGGGTGTTTTTCATTCATATAATTTATGGAGACAATTAATTATTATAAACATAAATAGAAAGAATTATTATGCGTAAAATTTAATACGCATAATATAATATGTAATTTTCGTAATAACAATGTGATTTAATAATATGAACATAAAATTTAATAATATGAAAAATAAGGTTTATAATTTTAATTACATTTTAAATAAGTTTATATTTACATCTACATTCGAAAGATACATAATATTATTTTATAATTTAACAAGTTTTTTTTTAATAAATAAATCAAGATTATTTGCTTTTTATAAATGTCATTATCGAAAAATTAAAAATTGGCAGTATATCTTTGTGGAAAAATACTATCAGATTAATAAGAAAATCATTGAAATGAATACAATATACAATATTCGATTCAATTTTACAATTATTTTCCATCGTTTTTTCACGAGGTCAATAGTACTTTTCTATAAGAGGACTCTTCCATAATCGTAATAACGATAGCGATGAATAGATCTGTTTTTCATTGTTGTACAATTTGCACTAAAATTTTCACCAAACTTCATATCTATTTCCATCTATTTCATTTTATAAGTATACTAATTTAGCTATAAATAATAGATTTATATTATTATTTTCAGATTTTTTTCTTTGTTTCATAGTTGCTTTCATTTACAATTGTTTGTATCGCAACAAATAGAAAGATTTTTTATTTTTATAATTTAAATCTCTTTCCCTTCCCTTCATCTTCGCTACTAACATAATTAATTAATCTCGATTATGTCGTCAATTTGAATTATAAATAGAAAGCAAAAATAATTAAAAGTTCATAGTTAACTTTCATCACTGAATGGAAAACATCCATTTTTGGTGGGCACTTCGTAAATCGCATGAGTAGTTATCGGCGAGTAGCCGGACATCTCTTGGGAAACAACGAGAATGTAATCGTGATTAGACATCTCCCGCGGGTGCAGTTTAAATCGACGTGGTTCTTCCCTTCGGCATGCAGCGCGTTCGGCGAATGCAGAGAAAGCGCCAAGAGAGAAAATCGATATCTCACTGTGTCGCGGCCGGCGTGTCACCGAGATTAGTATACGAAGCATTCGATCGAAGGACTGATATCGGCCACGATTGTCCGATCTATCGAATATCTGTCTGTCTATGCTTGTCTGCCTGCCTTGCCCACTTGTCTGGCCAGCTGCCCGCGGCCGCTTGCGCCCATAATGAGTGTGTATGAATGATGGATGGATGCGTGAAGAACGTCTTAGACCTAAGTCTCTTCTAGTCTGCTAACAAATAACCTGAAATGAGGCGACTGTTTGTATATACACTTCATGACTACTTCTTCAAGACGAGTGGACCTTTAATTAATTAGCGCGAACGAACTGGCCGCGTCTCATTATCTTCCCTTCCATTCATTCTCCAAAGTGTATCACTAGTTTGTTACATATTCTCTACGTGTGTACATATTTGTTATTATATCACACATTCGTGTACACGTGCGACTTGGACGTTACGAGTGTCGCACGCGCACGCCGGTGCGTTATACACGAGATATTCATTATGAACACTTTGTCAATTAATAAAATCATTGAATTTTACATACATCGAGTCAATGATTTGTATTGTCTTATTACGTTCGTTGTACATTTCGTGAGAAAATGATGTACTGCGTATCGTATTATCTTCAATTGAATTCGATATAACATTTATAACATTCATCGGCGTGTAAATCACATTTTTTCAGATGAAAAATCAACGGAAGCATTGAAAATTGAAACAATATAGCATTGTTTTTCTGTATCCAATTTATACACTAACAATAAAACGAACTATGAGGATTGTTCTTTTCCTATAAGATTTTACCTGTAATATAATTGGCTACGGTTTTCTATATTATGTACTAAAAGTGTTGTATCAAATTTCAAATGTTATTAGTAATAGAATCTATTTGTAAATTGTTATATGTAATCAAATAATTATGAGGAACACACTATTATATATTTTTAATTGAATTTTTGAAAATATGTACAGTCGTCAAAAACAGATCCACCAATTAGCTGAGCGTGTAAATCAAACTTTTATTTCTATTCTCCATTATTTGTATATAAAAATAAACATTGAATTGGATCGAGTATTTCGGAATAAAAATTTGCTTAAAATACCAAGTTACATCAAGATTGGTTACATACCAAATTACATTAAGATTGGTTGCTTCACCAGAGAATTGTTTCGTGACGATACTAGGCGACAGGATTGCATGTAAGATTACAAAGTACAGTATTTAAGTATAGATTATGTATTGTTGCATAATTTGCGTACAAAGTGCAAGGGTAAGATGGATCGCCTATGCAAATAGGGAAAACAAAAGCACCACACGTTACATTTCTGACGTTTCTGACATTTTTGACAGTAAATTCCTTCTTTGTCTCAAGTCAATATCCGTCAAATTTGCGAGGCGCGAATCGTGATCAAAGATGGCAAGTTACAGGAAACTCATTGCGTCGTGTTCATTCTCGCGACCTAGTCTCGGAGTGTATCCTCCTTGACCTTGACTATTTCGAGAACCTGGAAAGAGATCAATCACATTGCAGAACGCGAAAAATCGCACGTGGACTGTTTTAAATTGCTCGCATTTAAGGATTAATGAAGCAGTGACGCTCTTTTCTTTATACGACGCTATTCTTTATGGAAAAGCGTTTCGCGTAATGTCAAAGAATGAATGACGTCGTATATGATAGTCGATATCTGTTCAACATACGCGACGTGCTCCAAGTATTCCGAGAGAGAATATTTAATTTAGCGAAAATAATATGATCAATACCTTTTGTAACATTTAAAGACGTTGGCGTTTATTATTACAAACGTACTGTTAATGCTCTTTTGAACAATGCATCCTTAGCTTCATATAGATTTTGAGATAAAATTGAAACATTTTTCAATATTTTTTTTTTAATGAGATCAATTTAAGGAACAATTGGTTACTTTCATAAATCTTAAATCGCAAAACGTGCGAATAAATCAACGGATTAATAGATATATAATATACTAGAAGTATCGAGCAGTTATTAATAACCATGTCTGTTTTTTAGATTAATATATTTCTTGCAAAAAATAGGATTTTGAAAATTTTTATTTTTCAATAATTATACTGATAAAATTCTTTATCAGATAAAATATTTTTATCATTTTCTCTATTTCCATAATAATTTATCTTTGATCCTTTTAATGAACAACAAACATTGGTACTTCTAGTGTTAATTAATATCATCAGTAATAAAAGGTAAAAGTAAGATCCTTTTATTCATACCTCGTAAAATAGAGTAATATCGAGGATTGTCGATTTTTTGTACGAAACGAAGATCCTTGTATCCATGTACATGATCGGGCATTAACCAGGCATCGTCTTTCTGAATTTTGTCAGCATGTTTAAATGCTATTGGTCTATCTGCGTAATCTATATAAAAAAGTACAGTTAACAATTGACTTCCTGTAGATAATAAAAATGTAAATATCTAAATATGTTTTATTGTATGCATTTTGTTTAAAAATGATAAACGGATCCTGAGGTGGATCGTCCGACGTCGTTCAAATCAATTTATTAAAAACTGCAAGCGCATGCCACATAATGCAGCATTGTTTCGCACAAATGCAGATATTCGCGCTTATATTTTTTCATAAAATTTATTCAATCCGATAAAAGCCGCTTTAATTAATAACGGCATCGCGGATATTGATCTGACGTGAAATGCGTTAAATGTTTATTGCAAGGTAACATCCGTATAGCCAACGTTTACATACTAAAATATTTTACAGTAATTGCCTCATTAAACTTCCAATTTACTTCAAAAAGTTGGCTATCAATAATGTTATTAAAAATATTCTAATAAGTCATTATAATTTCTTATTTATAAGAATTATTTCTTTTCGATAATCTTCATATGTGAAGAAATTATTCTTAAAGGTTTAATGCATTCTTTGACATTCCGACATTATTTTTCTAAATTTTCCACACCTTCATCAAGATTTAAAAGAACTTCAGATTCCACATCGCGTGGAATGTAGAACTCCATATCGGCATCAGCTGATAAATCCTGAAATCGATTCAAATTGCTCGATTCATCGGATCGTCCGATTCGGGGCTTATGTATTATTCCAAAAGCACGCTCCATTCTAGGAAAATTCGCTATTTCCGAATTTCGGCCGATTCTTGGATATGCCACCAATCCAGCGGAACGTCTATCATTGATTTTCAATTTTTGACCCTCTAGAACGTGAACGATACAAAATAATTAGAATATCAAATGATCGAAATTATTTTGTTGTATGTTCTTTTTGGAACAATATCTTCTGCTTTCTTCTAACATAATTAGTTATCCGAGACTAATGCATCTAATAATTTTCCAATTACACAAATAATACAATAACATGAATTAAAAAAAACACTAGAAATAGAGACATTACAAGACAATTACAAATTATTTCAAATAAATTTTTTTCATAATCTAATATGTGTATATATACTAAAGCGAATTATTTTGTGCATGTACTATTATACACATACGTGCTTTGTAAACATAAAAAAAAACTTATTATATATAAAAATAAAACTATAAATATACAATATGTATATTCAAAATCTAAAAATTATTTGGAGTGTACAGGACAGTATTAAGAAAAATAAAAATCTATATTTCTTTACTAAAATTTAAACAAAAATTTGTATAATTTAATTTTTTTCAATTAAGATATATATTAAGCATCGTAATTTTAAAGAAACTAAATGTACAATCAGTAATACGCTCAAGCGTCACAAGAGAATTTAAAAAACATCCAAAATTTGAAATACATTTTTAAAAATATGAGTAGAGCATAGTGTTTTGATTGATGATAGTTGTAACATTTGTGTGCATATGTTTTGATATTTATGTATGAAACAATAAAAAAATTAGTCACAAAAATATAAAAATTATAATATAAAAAAATGTCACACAAAAGTTATGAAAGTATGCGACACTCATGCGAGTTTCTTGCCTCTGGTGGATTCGAAGTGCTGGCCGACCGAGCATCTAGCAACTGCAAAATAAATAGAACATCGTCGACGTTTTTCCATCAAAAGTCGGACATCATAATCCCTAACAATTTAATCTACACTCGCACTCGTGGCGCTCAACGATTTCCTGTGAGAATTTAGTATAATACTTTTTTTTATCCGCGCTATGACTTTTTTGCACTTTAATTCCCCGTCCTACTTCATTTTTACCTCGCTTCGTTGGGAACTGCAGTTGTCTGAGTTGTTGTTTGTCTCAATGAGAATGAATTATATAGCACATTATTCGCAAGAGAATAAAAATTGTGACTTTTAATATTAGATTAGAAGCTCCCTGCGTTGTCAGTCATTTTTTTCATTTATAATTTCTATGATGATTTTCATCTTTAATAACAATTGGATAACATGTATCAACTATTTTTACTTCTATATAGTATATGTATTTTTACTTCTATATTATTTTAATTCTAAATGTAAGTATGTTTTGGATTAAGATTTAAATTAACATCCAAATTTAATATCTAGACCAGGTGAATCGATTTTGCGGTTAATTTAAGCCGATCTTAATTTATCAAGACGTTTTAACTTTTAGTATAATTTATAAAAATAATTAGCTAATGTTTAAAATAATATATTATAAAAGTATCTTAGAGTACGTTTCGAATTACACATGAAGCGCATAATGTATCATTTATTTTGTTATTCTCCAAATAATAAAGAAGAATAAAATGATGCATCATGCGTTTCAGGCGTTATTCAGAACCCTTAATATATTTGATAATTGATAAATTAAGTATAAAAATTTTGAATATAAGAAATGCAATATACTATAAATTTTTTAATAAAAATTTCCGAATTAATGGAATCAGGACATTAATAATTAAAAAACGAAAGAGGAAATGTATATTTTGAAGTTAATCGTGAAACTCACGATGTTGACTTACGATTAAGAGACGTAGAAAATGCCAAGAGGATCACGAAGATAAAAAACCTGTTGTCCTGCATTTCTGTGACTCCCGATGATCGAAATTCTAAGTAGACGATATGAAGTTTAGAGTCGCACTGAATGTCTCCTGTGACTCGACGTCCGATTTTATACCTTGCGCCCTCCACCGCCACTCTGCTCGATTATGAACCTGCCACCCCACAGTTCAAACCCCTTGTCGTAGAGCATCCTCGTGTCTCGCTCCTACTCCTTGCGAAATCGATGTATTTTTCGCGAAATCGGCCCACATCCAGACATCACA
>NW_012130069.1:7880952-7889934 GCF_000143395.1 Atta cephalotes | reverse complement strand
CACACACACACACACACACACACACACACACACACACACACACACACACACACACACACACACACACATACACACATGCGCGCGCGCACGCACGCACAATGAAAGCGTACAAAGAAAGAAAAAAGAAAGTAAAAAGAAAGTAAAAAGAAAGAAATATTCACGCAAAAAAAATATTTTGCCACTCCAGTTATAGCTGTTTTTTGTATGATAGAAAATTATGTATGTCATACACATAGAATTTATAGCACAAATCTAAATTCTATCTTTGTCATCTATATGATACAATACATATACAATATCGCAGTACTTACTAGAAATTTATCTTTAATAGCTATTTTAGCTATTTTTCGTACTTAGATAATTTTCGCTATAAGTGCAAGATTATTTTTTTGAATGATTTAGGAATAAGAATAAATATTAAATAGCAAAAGAAAAAAATATAGGAATAAAGATTGATATGAACGTAATGCATAGTATGAATTCATATAGATAAGAGATATATAATAAATCTTACCTTTCTCTCTCATTTTCATATTTTATCCATTTACATTTATTGTGCATTACGTTTAATTTCATTGTTTAATTGTTTAATTTATACTTGTTTAATTTATACTTCTAATTTTTTTATTCTCTAATATTTAATATTTATTCCTGTTGTATAATATCTATTAATATCCATTGTTCGTTACGTTTAAACTCTATTCTTAATTTTTTAGTTTTTTAATATTTAATATTTATTCTCATTTCTAATATTTCTCCCATTGTACATAGGGCTTTATACTATATGTATGACGTATTTTATCTTTTTTTTTTGCGATCTACTTAAAAAGCCATTAGACTTTTTCCAAAGACAAAGTCATTATTTCAATCTCATCAATTATAATTTAGAAATCTGAGAGTAATCAAAATTTTCAATTTATTTAAGGATATTTTATATATATTTTCAAAATGATAACAAAATTATGAAAAAATTACAAAATTAGTCTACATTTAAAAATAATATGACAAATTTGAAGACGGTTTACTACTCTGAATCATAAATTATTTTAGTAAAGGGTAGTATTTTTTTAATCTGTGCTCTAATAAAAATGTATGAAAATGTATTAAAAAATAAATAACAAAAATCTCACAATTTTTTAATATAAACTTTTTAATATAAACAAAATGTATTCAAGATTATTTATGTATAGAGTTACATTGCGATACATAAACTAGTTACCCAATAATATTTTACACAAACAAAATATTTATTTGTTCTATAATTTTGTAACTAATCAGTGACTCGCAATGAAACTTTGCATAAGTTACTTTGAATATTTAAAGAATTAATAAAAAAAATTTAGATATTTTTGTTACCATTTTTTAATTTTAATTTTTAATAACAAAAATAATAACAAATAAGAATAAATAAACGACAAAAATGTAATTAAATAATATTAGTAATGTTATTAAATAAAAATGTAATCTTATTCACACAACTTTCATATGTATATAGTTTATTTGAAGTGTAAATATTAAATACATCTCCAAAGTTAATTTTCTTTGCAGGGGACTATACGTGTGACACATCCTAAATAGTAAAATTTCTACAGAACGTGTGAAATTATTTCCTTATAAAGACAATGAGCCAATTTGCTTGATCAAATATGCAATAAAGATGTGATCTATATTATGAATTTTTTACAATATACATGGCGCAGAAACATCATTTTATTAATGTAGTACAATATTTGCAACTTCCAATAATAATTTTCAAAAATTTTCTATATACGTTGTAGATATACATATATTATATCCGCTACTTTATGCATAATAATGTTATAATACTTTATGCATAATAACATTTTATGCATAATAATATTTTATGCATAATAATGGAAACATATATTATTAATTTTTATGACGCGATCAATTTTCATACACATGATCCTTAAGGGATCGGCAAGACTGATTTACCAAAAAAAAAGTTCTCAAACGCACTTTTAAAATGTACCAGCAAGAACACCGCGTGCGACATCAATTATTATATCGGGTATAGTAATTCGGTCGATGCCGACGTAGGTGTAAAAGGAGGCCGGCATTACGATGATGCAGGATAATATATAGATTTATGTATGCGTGATGAGATTATCACGCGACAGATTATAACGCATTATTTGTGCGTGACATTTTCTCGACACGTTTTCTCGTGCGATCTTTCACTGAGAGTAATCTCCCTAACGCGTGTTCTCGCGATGCTTTTTCACGCTATTCTTGCACGTCCGGTTACAACTGGATACTTCCGATTTGATAGAGGCAGAATATGGTTCTTCAAAAATGTATAGAAAAAATGTCAACACCAGGCAAAGTCAATTTACCTTTTCAAAAAAAAAAAAAAAGTTAGGTATTCATAACTTTAGATAAAACATAAATAATTCGTAGGTATATTACCTTCTCAGAACTAACATGTACAAATATGATAATATATTTATATATTTAATATATTAAATTATTATAAACGATAATATATTAGTATTTATTTATATATTAGTATTTATTTATCGTTTATATAGTAATTTAATATAAATATATTATTAATATTCTTACACATGTCAATTCTGAGGGAAAAAAATTTATATGGAATAATCTTTTCACACAGAGAGAATTATCTTTTAAAATTTATCCTCAAAATTTATCCTCAAAATATAGTAGTTATGGTACAATACAATATTTTAAAGATTTGTATCATGCATTTCAGTAAAATTAATCAAACTTATTTATACTTTATTGTAGTTTTATTAATAAATGTGAGAGAGATTAAAATTCTTCGAAATACAATGTTATCCGACTATCATAAATTTAAATTCTAAGAAAAAATTCTCTCGGTGCATGAAGAATTTTTTCGGAGTAAAGCGAGAAGTCAATTTAATTGCAAAATAAGAAACAAAAAAATTGGGGATATAGACAGAATAAAGGTCTTTTAAATTATAAAATCTTGATTTTAATAAAAATTGAAATAACTTGCTACTTTTTTATTATACACAAATTAGTACAGTATTAAATGAATGTCATTAAGAAGTTAAATGTTACAATATTTATCTATTACAATCAATATTACATAAAAAAAGCTAATCTCCAAAAAATTCTTTAACAAGAATTGTATCTTTATTTGTTCTCAATTAATAAGCAATTCTACATTAATCGTACGATTAATGTAAATTATAAGCCATTAATATAAAAGTAAAGGGCTCTAAATAATAACAATTATAATGAAATAAATCTTGGATTTTAAGAAAATAGATCTGAATATCAAATTCATGTAATTTCTTTAGAATATATAAAATAATTTTACATATCAAGTACTGCGATTGGTTCTTTAATACCCTGTAAACTTATTTCATTATAATTGAAGTTATAAGCGTCATTTATCAATTTTATTTTCTAATAAGTTATCTTGCGAAGAAATAAAGTGCGATTGATACGTTTAAAATTTATTTTGCAAAAGTCACAATGTATATGCGGAAAATTAGATAAATCAGTGACTTATTGTTTCATGTATAAAGTAAGGCTTCCACTTATTTTCACAGTTTAATTTATTTTCGATGGACACGATATACTGCTAGTGAACGTTTCATTTGTATGCGCATAACGGCTCATTTAAATATAAAGGAGTGTCGATGAGGATCGTATCTAACGTTTAACGCCGGTTTACCATTTAATTAATTGTACACGTGTATACGGATATGAATAGGGACACAGATATGGAGACATGCGACATGTATTCAGTAAATTTATTTTAAACGAAAAGAGTCGTATAGATTGAATTTCTCGAAGATTTTGATTAATGCATATGATGAGATTGCGTTTTTCATTAGTCGATAATGTTTTACATCGCTAGGGAAAAGTAGTTTAATGCCGAAAAAATGACGAGAAAGATTATTATATCATGCCACGATGATCTCTTCATTCAATATTACAAACAATAAGTAAAAAAATAAGTCTATTTGGACTTGGCAATAAAATGTTATTTTTGCCTATACATTATTTTTGGCACCTGAATAAAAGATTTTAATTGTAATATCCTATTTTAGTAGTTTGATGACAATAGCATGCTTCATCAAAGAGATATTAATCTCCGATCTAACACTTTAATTACTAAAGATAATTAGCAACATTCTTTATAGATAATAATAGACAAACGTAAATATCTCACAAAATTAACTAATCTAAAATAGACTTTCCTAGACTTCTTGTTTTATAAATCTGTGAAAACATATTGTAATAGTTTGAAAAAAAAATGTAAAAAAAACGGTATAGATAAAATAGAAAATTATACCCATCCATTTCTTATATTTATTGAAAACATAAAAATATATTTTCAATAAATTTAATTTATATGGATAAAGAATATTTTCAGGTAGATCGAATAAAGAAATACTATTTCAATTTTTGTTTTTATATGACTGTATTTTTACAATATAAAATATTTGTTCTATATCTTTCAAAAATAAAATATATTTTAATAGAAAGAAAGTGATAATATATATTATCATTATCTATGTATTCTACAAAATGTATAAATAAAAATTTCAGTCTCTCGATAAGAATACATAAAATCCCATGATTATGCTCCAATATTCTTTATTAATCATCAACAATCTTCTTTAAGATATGTGTGACACCATATTGATATATGGCAGCATTAATTTTCTTTAATTTGTTAATCTCTTTCTGTAGATCGTCCAATTTCTTCGACATCTGATCCGATCCTCGAGAATCGCTACTGCCTTCTATATAAGATTCGAAGTTCAGGATCTCCGCCGAATTTCGTCCTCTGGAGACGACCTCGACGACGCTCTCTCTGCCACCATCGTCTGATGTCCTCTGTAAACTTTGCACCTGCAAACGTGGTTTAAGGACAGAGGTGCGAAAATTGTCAAAGCCTTTGGCAAAAAATGCAGCGGTAACTGGGCCTTTATGCTTGAGTGTCCTGAGCACCTGTCGGCTGGCAATATCCCAGACATGGACTGCACCGTCGGTAGATCCGGACAGCAGAGTACGGCAATCCATGGATACCGACAGGGCAGTCACGTTTGACTTGTGCGCCTGAAACACGGCGCTCTCTTCGCACGAGCTCACCGTGAGATGATGCTCGATTCCACGTGGCGGTTCGTGCAGGTTACACTGGAATATCTCGCCGGTTGTGCAGCCCACGAAGAGTTTGCTCTCGCGGACGTTCACGGTAATCGCTGTGAGCGGCGCGTCAAACACCAAGGAAACCAGGAGAGCTCCACTGCCAAGCTCATAGATGTTCGCGGTTCGATCTAGCGAGATTGTATACAATCTCGCGCGAGCGTCACCATGCCCAAAGTGCAGATCCCTGACTGGCAAACTATGGTTAGAGAAAGCGTGAACAGGCGAACAACGTGCGTCGTTCAGCGCACTATAGAGCGACCATACGAACACAAGACCGTCTTCGCCAGCGCTAGCAAATAACGAACCGTCTTTTGTAGTGGCTAGACAGCTGACGGTTTGATAATGCCTGGTCAGATTGACCAGTAACCTGCCGTTGCATGTCTGCCAGATGAACAGCTTCTCTCCCACGGAGGCAATTAGATAAGATCCATTTGGTGTGCAGGTCAAAGCATTGACTTTGCCTGGCGTATTCAATCGAATATTGGGCAACGGTGACGGGCTATTCAGTGGCCAAATGTATATACGAGGTCTCGTAGCGTCCGCTCCCAACACATAGCTGTCGCTCAAAAGCTGAAGGCTACGATGTCCAAGTGCTGTCGCGTTCTTGTACACGGACAACAGAGAGCCGTTCCGAGGATCCCACACAGCGGCGCTCCAACTCTCCCCGGTGGTGTCGCTCGTCAAGATCACTTCTTTCGCGTCAGTTACTCGATTCATTTTTGAATCTCAATCTCAACACTACACTGTACTGTATCAATAACAATTAGTATAAGTCAAGTTGCTTTTGCCATTTCTTCTTCTTCTTTTATAAATATCAATTATTATCGAGAAATATTCTCTTTCAATTTGCTTTAGCTTTATGCCTATTGTCTATAAACACGTGGTACGATATACAGAATAGGTTAGGTATTTTCCTGTAGATATTCAATCCAGATGGAACTACTATCTCAGAATTTGACACCGGTGTGTTATTGCGTCTGTCGGTCACAATCACTTTAAAATTTAAATAATTCTTCTGTTAGAAAAAGACAGAAATAGTGAAGAATATTCAAAAATACGAAAATTTCTTTAATTTTCGTTATTCAATTTATTTTTTTTTGTTTTATCAAATAACTCTTAGCCTCCAGGTCATCATTGAATGAATACGCTAATCATCCTAACGCTTTCTAACCGTTTTCTAAATCATAAATAGTATACGCTATACACAGGACGGTATCACGTGACATCGTTAAGAGTGAGGTTGTATTTCGAAATACTTTTATGTATGTCTTTTTACATATGATTAATTGACTTTGAATCTTGTGATTCTTTGCAAAAAACGTCGAAGAGGAGAAAGAGATCGATTGAAAGGTGATCTCCTTATTAATATCACGATAAAAATAATATCGTAAAGACCGATCGTGTTTTATTATTTATCACGCAATTTGACTCGTTAGGATCGTTAGGTCATGATTGGAAGGTTATGCTGCGTTGTGATTACGTCAATTCTTTAATTATTTTTACTTAAAACCGGTTTTATCATCTCGATTGAGTGTCAACCGTGATTAATCAAATCTATTTAACGATAAACGCGAGTTTCAATAAAATAACCAGCTGATTAAGTTAATCAAAAAGTAGTAAAAATCATCAATCTTTTCTTAGCCTATTCTCACTTGCTCATGGGATTTATTGATGATGAATTGCAAGACGTATCACAGCTCTGTCATAATGTCATTGACGGAAGCCGCCTCGTCTCTTGTGTACCGAGCATGGTCCGCGTCGAAATAACGTAAGAAAACTCCATATCGTGCTTTTATCACACTGTCAAAATAGCTTTCTATCATTGCTTATTGTGATTTGTTTGTCTTGCAGAAAAACACCGTTCAAGCAACTCGTTGTGTGCATTCAATTTCAAAAGGATTATCCTGCATCGCCGTTGTTTGTTGAATTAAAGAGTAAAACTCTATCCGCGAAGCTGCTCGATGGACTAACAGAAGTCTGCGAAAAAGAGTGCAAGCGTTTGTTGAATAAAGCACAGGTTTATACTTGGAGAAATTTATATGTAGTAACTAGCTACATATACAAGTTATTTACATTTAATACAATTAATTCGTATATTTGTAGATATTGCCAATTTTAAAATTCATTAGGAATTTCATTGAGGAGAATCCTCTCATCTGCTGCTATGAGGAAATATCAATATTGAAAAAGCTTTTAGGAGATAAGGACGAGTTCAAGTTAAAGCAAAAGAATTCTTCCATCAATCTAACACTGCATCAAGATTTGTATCATTTTAAGACCAAGCTTGAAGTACCAGATAATTATCCTACCAATTGTGTTATGTATGTTAGTCTTTTTTCGAAACTGTTTTAATAAAAATTCAAATCCAATGTGATTAATTTATATCATTTGTTTACAGTTACAGTGATGTTGATACGAATTTCCCACCATTGTTTAATCGTTATCTAGTTGGACAAGGAAGGGAATTAGCAAGGCAATGTGTCGAGCCACCACTGAGGAAACAACAAAATCCATTTACACCATCACCGTCATTAAACACAGTTGTTTCTTTTCTCATAAAGTAATTTTTATTTTTATATAACATTTTTATTACATATTTTTAACTAGTTTTATTTTATTACATTTTAATTTGTGCAGAAGTGTGAAAGCTTTTCCGCAAGAACCCTGTCAACACTGCAAAGTAAAGTGCTTGCCAACAGATCCCAAAGAAATTGTAATCGACGAAAATGCGGATTTCCACGCCGAAAGACTTTATTGTGGTCATCTCTTCCATTTAAAATGTCTCGTGACGTACATGAAGACTCCGCCATTCCATGGTAAAAAAAAGTTTTTATTTAGTCAAATTATATTATAAAAAAATTAATAGAAATCTTTTTATTTTTTTGTGTTAAAGGGGGTAAGAAATGTCCAAGTTGCGGTCAACGCGTTTATCACGACAAATGGGGATTATCTGACAGGTTGGCAGAAGCCCGTTGGGCTCATCAAGAGGCACGAATGAGAGAATTGGCGGAAGTTGAAGATTTTTTCAACTAATATCGCATCTTGTAGACATGTGAAATATGAGTTTCACGATAAAACTTAATGGAAGAAGGGATGTGTAATTTTTTTCAAAATTATACATCGCGATTCTTGAAATCGCAATGAACGCGATCATCGCATTATGATTTTTATGTGTATATATTATACATTTATTCAACTGTTTTTATCACATTAAAAATCTTTAGTAGTTCAGTAAAGTTGTGTGTAAAATGGTAATAATATCATTATCGCACAAATATTATACATGAAAAAAACATGGGCAACAATATAACGATACCGAACTGTCGTTACGTTAATTACAAAATTATGGTAATTACAGAATCGGAGTATAAAATACAGCTGATTGAATAATAAAAAATATCAATTAAAACGTAGCAAATATGAAAATATGTGTTTTTCAGTAATGTAATACCATTAAAAATTCGTAAATAAAAAACGGAATGTTTTCAAAGAAAAAATACACAAAATAAAAAATGATATCGGTTTTTATTGCGCATTAGTCGAATTGTTTGCATGGCTTAAAAAATTAAAAAAACAAATATAGAATATTAATCACAGATGCAATTTTAAATCATGCAATCACATCAGTTACATATCGCATTGCGATTCAAGAAAAGAAAATTGCACATCTCTCTAACTGGAAGTACAATATATTGGGTTGTCCAGAAAGTTCGTGTCGCAAAAGATTTAAATTTAATAAATGAAATTAAAAATTTAAATCTTCTGCGTTTCAATTTTCCTTCAAAATCGGCACGAACTTCCGAACAA
>NW_012130069.1:7873775-7880060 GCF_000143395.1 Atta cephalotes | reverse complement strand
AAAATGAAATGCAAACTAAAATTGAGAAACCCAATTTTATAAAATATATATTATTTTTCATAATAATATGTAAGAGACATCTCTGTGTCAAATGATTTATTAGCTTGGGGATTTAAAAGAAATAAAAGCAACATCTATTGTATATTCTTGTGGGATGTTATCAGGTTAGGATGTTATCATAATCTTAAGTAATTAGTGAACATCATAAGGAAATAAATCTAATCTTGGAAGTTGTTTTTAGCTTGTCTTATTATTATTTTTATTACTACTACTACTTTCATTTTTTTATTACTACTACTACTTTCATTTTTTCAACAAGAGGAGCAAATATTATTAAAAAGAATTTATTAGAAAGAAAAAATAATTTTTAAAATATATTTATAAAAATACTTATCCGTTTTCGAACATAAATTAATATTTTCAAGAAATAGAAAATAAACCAGAATATCATTATATGATAAATGGACATTCACTAATTTAGTCGATAAAAATATTTTTTATAGATACATTTATGTTCTTATGTTTTTAATTGTGTTTTAATTGTGAAGGTAATTATATTTATTCATACATGTGCTTCTAGTTTTTTTCCATTTTATATATCAGAATGATTTTATTACAAGGTTTACCAATTCTTATGATATTTTACAAAATTATAGTGATTTAATGCTGAAATTTGTTTAGGGACACTCAATATTCTTTTATTAGAAAATCAATTTTTAAGTAATATTAAATTTTAAAATTAAAAGCAGGATTTTTATAATAAAAATAAAAAATAACAGGTGTAATAGCCCGCATATATATAATTTAAAATTAATTCACACGATTAGGACGAAAACAATTTCTCATAATTTTAACAAAGATGTTTAAGAACCAAGATGATAACAAACAAAGTAGTTTAAGGATTCTACCTCTCTAGATATCAATAAAGAAGAAAGGATCTCTTTAATAAGAAGTTTTTGTTTAATTAACTTATAACTTCGCACAAGTAATATGAAAAATCTCTATTGGATCAAGTGTAAAAAAAATCACGAATAAATAAATCTTAAAATAAATTTGAGAAAAAAGGATCTCTGATCTGTTTTGTGTAGCAACAAACATTTGTTCGAGCAACAAATATGATATATTTGTAATCTTATATATCACATACGTTGATGCGCTGTCTGAAGCAAATCGATTCGTTCAGTGAGACAAGTAATTATGATTAATGTGCAGAAGAATTATCTCAGAATATAGACTGAAAGGGGGAGAGATGCAGTCTCGCGTGTATGCACAAATAGTTGTGACCGTGTTCGTGACGTATTGATCCTCTGTACCGTCTATACTGATATTTTCTCCATCTCTTTTCTTCTCTCTTTCTCTCTGGTTTCTCGTACGGGTAGATTTTCGTTTATTCTGCCGCGCGTTTACTTTGTTACCCTTTCGTGACTGGCTAGTGTTTCTTACACGTATGTCCATCATGGGACAATATCTCCGGGAACATGACAGCATATTAAGGTAAACGTGAAAAAAGAGAAAAGAAAATGTGCGATATATGATAGCCGATGAGCCATTAGCTACAAAAATTATTCGAAACTGCTTCTCATTTACTTTAATTACTTTAGAATATTTGATAGATTAGCTGTGCAAATAAAAGACTCTTTTTGTGCATATATGTTTCAACGTAAAATAATTTCAGAATGAAACGATTCCTCATAATTAACTCAATATTTGAAATAATAAACTGAACATTGATGAAATAAAATTTTTGAAAAATAATTCAAATAAAAAACTGTATTGGAAATTCGTCATTGATATTTTTCAGATATGTTTTTCTTTTTATTAAAAATTAAAAATTAAAAATTAATTGAAAAACCTGATCTATCAATTTCAGTTAGACAGTAAGTTTCAGTAAAAAAATATAAGTTTTAAATATTTCATTGTGTTAAATTTTCGATTGGAAATTTGCTAGAAGCAGAAAAGCAAGCAATTAATTTTTCTGTCATTCATTTTTAATTTGACATGCATTTTAATTTATCTAAGATATCCATCTAAAATTAATATCTTTGTATACTTAAATTTTTTGACAGGTATTAATCATTTATCGATTCATTAAATTCGTCTTTTTTTTTCGTCATTGATAATTTATATTCTTCTCTTGAGAATATATATTTCTCACATCAATTCTCATTGTATTATTTATTGCTATTTGAATTATTACTTATTATTTATTATACGTCTCATAAGTTTTTCCTACTATTAATGACAATATCTATAATGAAAAATAAACGTTATATAAAATTATTTTTTTCATTTTATAAAAAAGTTGTTGCGAATGAAATTAAATTTTAATCAACTATTTCTTTCGATATGTAAACAGTAATAATAAACAAAATTCGTGCGAGTATTAGTTCCCAAGGATAATCGATTAAATTTTTCTCCCGCCGTATACTCGCATTTAGTTCTGGGAGACAGCCGGGCAGACTAATTCCCAGTTATCGATTTCACGCATACGTGGAAACGAACGCTCGTGTCGTACTCATAGGGCGGACTCTCACCATGTTCCTTACACCTGAAACGCAATTACGACGACGACGTTGGCAAATCTGGCTCCTCGTGTTCCCACAATGCGTACTTATACTCTCCTTCTCTGTCTCTCTCTCTCTCTTTCGCTGCATGGATTCGCTTTTGATCATAAGAATGATACATAAAAAGAATACTCATCGGTTTATACTGGGAAGATTTCCGGATCGATTTCCGGATCGATTTCTGGGTCGATGGGCATGTCGCGCGGAGAACGTGGTCGCAAATTTCACGTATCACGTGAACAATTTCATTATCGCAACGGCGTTATTAATCTACGTTTGTACTTGCATTTGGGTCGCTTCCGACTGTATACGTGTGCGACTGTTCACCGGCTATGGGTTTGTGAACGATTGCGAGGGGTTTCCTCGGTGTATGCACCTGGAGTCGTTCACACCGATTTATCTCGCGCCAAGAATAGCCTGGCGTTTCTTTTCCATGCGGCCAGCGATATATTAATATACCGCATGTTAATGTCAATGTTATAGAGATTTATAATATCGATAACATTATGTTATTTTAAAAAAATAAACAAAAGAACATGAAATGTTCGAAAAGAAATTTCGGCTGTCAGTTATTGGATTGTAATTAGTTTACAATGTTACTTCTCAGAAATCGTTATGATTGAATATAATAAGATTAAACGATTTTCAATTTAATATAAATTCAAATTACGGATAATTTTACTGATAAGTTAGTTTGATCGAACAGAGTTTCCTCCGTATTGATGAAGAATCAGCCTTATTTGAGCACAAATTTCGTGGATCATTCTTGCGGGACGAGGATAACGCGCCCGGTTGCCGATGCATGTTATATACACACGATGCACCTATAATTGCACGTGAAGCAGCTTCGTCGTAACGCTTCATGGATCGATAGCCGGGAAATGGCCGGAAGCCAAGTCCGACGACGACGTCGTTTTGAATTTTACCGTTGTCACAGTGCGCGAGGGCCAACCCCTTTCGCCGCGAGTGTCCCACTTCTGTTTCAGTAACCCCCGACGCACATCGCCTCTCTCAAGATTGCCCTCCGAGAAGTCCTTCTTATTTTCTAGTTCTTCTTCAGAATGCCAAAAGCTCGATTCAGCGAACAATGCCGAAATGGAATTCATCGCGCACACATACACTCATACATTCGTCACGACGGAAATTAAATTGTCCGCAGATATTCTATAATGAATTCGTATAATTTAATAGATTAGATTATTGTTGTAATAATCTCTGTATTAGGGCGAACCTCAACTGTTCGATTTAACGAAGAGTATCAATCGAATTTTCTTCGACAGTATGCGAAAGAAAATCCATCAAGGAAAAGATTGTTAGCTCGAATTAATTTATTCGAGTTAATGTATACACTGAAAAATATTTATTACAATCATAGTAATAAATATTTCTTTAAATATTTGTAAATATATAAACATTTATTGAATATTAACATATACTTTGATACAAGGATCATTAATTTAATTTAACTATCATTTTTTTTTTCATTGAGAAAGTAAATGTTTTTACTTACAAATAATATTTATTAAAAAAAATATTTATTAAGATATACTTAATTTTTTTAATGTCAAAAAAAAACATCTATACTTATGTTATTAAGATTGCTTAATTTTAAATAAATCAGTGAGTGCAAAAAGGAGATGAATCATGTGTATTTATTAAATTTTTCAGTATATTAACAAAAAACTCGTTTGAGTATAAACATCAGTGTAACAGACTTAAAAATGAGAGAGACGGAAAGTTGATGCACAGAGCGTTCTTTTGAGAACGTTCTTCTTGCACTCTCGAAAAGTCAACGATTGTAAAAGGAAAGGGGACATTATAGCGTGTGCCACTCCAAAAGTATTCATTTCCTTATTTTTAGAAGATCGCGTGATACAAGGTTTCACGCATTTCTTTCAGTGGTGTGATTGTATCTGGAAGAGGTGTCATCTCAGAATAACGGCAGCGGGTGCCGTAAATGATGCGTAAAAGCAGCTGTTCTTCGAGTTCTATGATCATAACGATCTACTTTTATTCATGTTGCGACGAATCATGCATGCAAAATTATTTGTAGGAAAATATCGCTAAAGAAATGAGAAATAAAAAAAAGAGCATCAGCAAAAGCATCAAAATGTGAAAACGTACGTGTTTAGAAGAATTCGTTGACAGAACCTTATCGTTGAATAAATAAATAAATTTTTCCATTGTTACTTTTATCAAAGAATACGTAAAATAGGATTAATTTATAAAATATCATTGAAAAAAATTCCATGTATACAATTTCACATTCGCTGTGTTGAGACTTAATATTGGACGCAACTGCTTGTTCAATCATAGTCCATCTCGCATCTGTTTCTATATCGCCCTCCTCCACTCCCCTCTCCGCAAAATTTCAATTTTCTGATTTAAAACGGAGAACGCGATGTTCTCGCTTTTACGTAAACCTGGGAAATACCGATTTATAATGTCCATATACACATGTGTGGAACCACGCGAAAGAGGGTATCTAGAGAAGGGAGATGATAGGAGGATACATAAAAGAGAGAGAAAGAAGGCCCACGTAGGTCGCGAGGTCCCGCAACAACAAGTTGCAACCACCTGGCGAGGGTGATGCCGGCCACCCAGTGGCCCCTCCAGGTGCTCCCCCTGCGAAACCCCCTGCTTCGCGCTGCGTGTGCCTGCTGACTGACGCCGACGCCGTCGCAACGTGAAGCGGGGACGAAGCAGCACGAAGACAGCATGCACGAGGAGTCGCCGGGCATCTCAAAGAGCGAAGCGTGCGATATTGCGTTTATTCGGGGATACGCGCGAATCGACGATGTACTGAAATCGATACGCACATCTGTCGCAACGAAGAGTCTATTGACTCCGAGGGAACGGGAATCCCATGCGAATTTTGGACGCCCGAAATTAGCCAGGAGATGCACTCGATGCCATTGCGATCGTTAAAAATCAATCATATCGGAGTACTGTATTTTTTCATGTTTTCTTTTCAGTTGTACAATGTTTCAGCGAATTCAATGATTTTTAAATTTTTTATTAACTAAATCTAAGATTATATAAGACTTTAAATTGGTTTGCAATAAATGTATACATAATCTACACTGACATAATCTGAAGTAGAAACGACAGGCATGTTTCTTTCAATCTATATAGATCAGTATAAAAATTATCCTAGCTAAGATATTATTTTTCATTAATAAGTTTTTTGTCGTATTTAAGATACTTATTAACGTTATTAATAAAAATTAATCAATTTAATGTTATTATTTCAGCTTCACTTTATAATTGTTCAAGTAATCGGCGCGTTTATATAAATGTTTATATAAATGGAAGACATATTAAAAAATTTACATATAAATATTATTAGGCCAAAATTTAATCCTATTTGATTCTTCTTTACTTATTTCATTTATAAAAATTATTATCTAGCTTTGGATATTATTGAGTGGGTCATTCAATTACTTTATAATCTAATCCTTTTTTTTATATGAAGTATAAATCAAAGAATAACATTTGATCTGCCTTAGTAATATTTGGCAGTATTCCATAAAGTACAGCATTTTTTCAATTAAAAAAATTTTCGCTGTCCGCAAATAACAATTTTTATACGCATAGCAAGATGTGCTAAAATGCATGAATAAAACGAGAGTATTTATAGATTGATTCAGTAAATTGTGAAGATAAACTTGTATAAAAAATTATGATTTATATTATTCTTATATTACGTTCTCTCTCTCTC
>NW_012130069.1:7871577-7873755 GCF_000143395.1 Atta cephalotes | reverse complement strand
TTAGTATTTATTATTTATTCTTATTATTACGTTCTCTCTCTCTCTCTCTCTCTCTCTCTCTCTCTCTCTCTTTCTCTCTCTTTCTCTCACCTTGTGCTTACTTTATCCTTGTATTACTTTATATATCGGTCAAAGATATTCGGAATCTTCAAATCGAATTACAAAGTTGATGTATAAACAGAAATGTTCTACATTTGTCGTCGCAGCATGTATGTGTATACGTGTACTCATATCACCGTTGAAATGCAGCCGTATTACATTCACCACTCTGTTGCCTCGTGCAGGGTTGCTATAGTTTCAGAAAATTCTATCGCCTATATGCATATTCATTGCGATATGATAAAAATGAAAAAAAAACTTTCCCGCAAACTCTGGACTCTGGATATTGCGAATGGCATATATTACTTCTTATTACCCGCATATATAGATATATGTATATATATATATATGTGCATTGTATATATTCTTTTTATAAAAAAAAATATCTATCCTTTAGATATATTTACGCAATATGTACATAGGTTGATCCTAAATTCAAGAATCTTATAATTCAAAGAAAAAGATGTGTCGCGTGAATCGTGACATATATTTCCTTTATATCTTCTTAAAAATGAGACCTTTCTATTTGACAAATATAGGGAAGACTCTCTATTTCTGTTGAGTAATATATTCAACATATAAAACGAGGCAACGCATATTTAAAGGCTACCGATAAATCGAAAGAAATCTCTTCCTCAGGATCTCATCTCCTGGCACGTCTCGCCCATCCAATACTTTCAACGTATCTGTGTACTTGTACGTGCGTCCGACTTCGATTATGTATACTTATGTATGAGTACTTCGGTGAGTAATGTGTGCAGTGTATTGCTGCATGCTTGTATAACTTTAGACACGAACATGGCCAAATTTACACATAGCCATAAATGTACATTTATATTTGTGCAATATACGTTTACATAATAGCAAGTGGTGTTCATAATCTTCGTGCACGGGATTGCATATGCGGGGTGTGCACTTTTACTCTAAAACCGAAGATTTATACTTTCTAAAAACTGAAAGACGAATAATAAAGTAGAAAGGAAAATTCATATATAAAAATTTGGTATGTCTTATATTATACTTTGCATTAAAACGGAATCTAAATACGCGAATAGCAAAAATCATTTCTCACATTTTAAATTACGTTGACTGTTCAAGAATACATTTTTTCCGAGCTGTTCTATGCATTTTCTTTAAATCTCATTTTCGACGATTGAAAAGGTATTTTAAATTATGATCAAGTTTCACAAAGAATAAGGAGAAAGAACAGCAGCAACTTTCCCAACATTTTCAATAAGTAATCTTTATGTTCGTCGAAGAGCGCCGCAGGGCAAAATGGGACACCCGGTATACCCGCGCCGGGGGTAAGGCGTGTGTGGCCGTGGTAGCGGTGGTGTGTGGCTCAGGTCGCGGGGGTGCCGTGTTTCAGACGCCGCGTTGGGGCATCGATTTCGGCCCAGGCCGATGGCATCGACGGGGCACTCCTTCGCGGGGCCATCGCGACGTCGTCGTCGCGAGCGTCGCGGCGGCGCTGCTGCCGCCACTACCGCCGACGCCGCCGCCGCTGCCGCCACCACCACCACCACCACCGTCGTCATCGTCGTCGTCGCCGTCGTTGCAGGGAGCGAGAGAGCGAGGAGAACCACTCACCGCCTCTACCTTAGCCGGCAGCCGCTTGCTTGCAGCTTCGTCGACTAACGGCGTCGTCGCCGTTCCGCTCGACGCACGCCGACGCCGACGCCGCCTGCGCGCGAGACCGCTCCACGCCGCGCCGCACCGCGCCGACACGGGCGGGCGAGCAGACACACACTTACGGCAGTCGAGGGCAGTCGAGAGGCTGCCCGTCGTGCGTGGTGCTGCTTAGTAGCTGGCCGTGTGCTAGAGAGCTTCGCCACTGCTGGTGCTGCTGGCCTGCTGGCGCGAAGGCGCGTTACCCCCCAGTCAGTGAAGCGAGAGAGCCGCGGCAGTGCGCGAGCGAGAGTTCACGGTGACGGATCGCAGTCTGCTCCTCTGCGACAGCAGAGGAGAAAACGGAGCACATCGTTTAAGAGAGGGAAAGAAGAAAGGAAAGAAGTAGGGAGAGAGAGAGAGAGAGAGAGAGAGAGAGAGAGAAGGACGGTCACAGTATTTGACGAAGAG
>NW_012130069.1:7863284-7869946 GCF_000143395.1 Atta cephalotes | reverse complement strand
GAGAGAGAGAGAGAGAGAGAGAGAGAGAGAGAGAGAGAGAGAGAGAGAGAGAGAGAGAGAGAGAGAGAGAGAGAAAGGACGGTCACAGATTTTGACGAAGAGACTTGAGTTGAAAAGGGGGTTGAATTGTCTGTTAGAGTCATCGTGAAAGAGTTGCAAACGCAAACTTCGGCAAATTGTACGAATTGAAGTATAAAGATGCGAGAAAAGGAGTAAGGTTCGACGCACCGGATAGGTCCTGCTTAAACGAACGCTGAACCACTGATTTGGCTATCCGCTACTTACTCGGTACCACCGTGCACGAGCGGAGCACAGTTGCTCGATGCGCCGGTGCACCACTAGCTGCAGCTGCCACCGCCGCTACTACCGCCTTTACGGTGCTACCACTACCGCCGGTGCTGCTACCGCCGTTATTGCCGCCGCCGCCACCACCGCCACCACCGCCACTGGCAAGACCTCGCAGAGGTGTCCACCTCGTGGCAGCCGACACTTCCTACCGGACGGTGGTAGTGTCCAGGCGCGCTGGACGACGCACGAGCTGTACAGTCAGTCGTTCGCTTCTCGACAGAGAGGGTGGAGGAAGAACGTGTTGATGGCGCTTGGTGGTAGTTGCTGGTCGTCGCATGAGCAAGGGTGGTCGTCGAGTTTCGAATAGAGAAAAGTAAAAGGGGACAAAGACGAACGATCGAAAGAGAGAGGAGGGTGCTGAAGGGGACAGAGACAGTTGAACCCTTCTTTCCTTTCGCGCTCGACGCGTGTCATCGCTAATACATAGCGCGTATATACGTTTGGAGGGTTTCTTCCCTCCAACGTAGCGGGTATAATACGCGGATTCCTTGAGGCCTTCACCCTTGTCGGTGTGTCACACGTCACGGTACTACGGCACTCCGGAACGTGTGTCACGTGAAAGAAGCAACGCGGCTCGTCAGGGTCGTCGTCCTGAGGACAAATTCAAGAACGGAGCGCGTTCTCGCGAAAAGGACTATCTCGTTGTATATCTCGTGCCATATAGGCATCCGCTATCATTTCGCAAAACGTATTTACCGCAAGGATAGTACAACCGTCGAGATATATCATCGTCGGCGGGGATACAGTGATCGGTAGCGGATTTGGCCAGGACCAGAGAGAACGACGACTCTGGAAGGGCCGAAGAAAGTCAGTGGTTGATTGATTGATTGATTGGTTGGTTGGGTCCGGTTCGGTTCGGTTGATTAGTTGGTTGGTTGGTTGGTTGGTGCTACGTGTGCCGGTGGCTAGTGGTGGCTCGGCTCGGACGGCTCAGGTAGCGGTAATGCCTCGTAGTAGCGATCGTGTCGCCAGGTCGCACGGTGTCGCAGGTAGGGTGAGGGACTGGGCCGACGAAGGTAGTATTGGCGCGGGTGTAGTTGCGGGCACCGCGGACAGGATACGTTGACGAGCGCAGCCGACCCCGGTGGCACGTTGCTGGCCACCGTCGTCGTCGCTGCTCCCGCAGGCCATGTATCGAGACGAGCCGGCGATCGACCGTGCCGGCGGCGGCGGCGGCAACCGCAGTGCCGGCGACCCGCGCCGGGCGAGATCGCCGCATCGACGTCGTGCATCGGCGGCCGCCGACCTGCCCGAGGACGCCGACGGCGAGGAAGAACCCTACGGGAAAGGGGAAGAAGAGGAGGAAGAGGCCTATGTCGTCCTTGATGTGCAACCTCGACAATTGTATGGCGATTCCACGACGAGAGTATGCTGCAACGACGACTCCTGCTGCTGTCGCGCCGCCCAGAAGAGGCCGGGTAGAAGACGGAGGGAACGCGGCTCGGGAAATGCGCTCAGGATACTTTACGTCGCTGCCGCCGCTGCCTTTCTCGCGCTTGCCGTCTCACCAGGTATGAAAACGATATTCTTGCCGATCATTGCAACATATTGAGCTTTATTATAAGATAAGTATATGAGATATGCACGTTGAGTGAAAATGGAAACGTCTTAGGCTGCTTTAATTTGGCAGAGAAAAGTTTCGTAGCATTTGCTAAGAAGGATTTTACAGTTCCGACAAATATACATTTCTTTCGTGAGAAAGAATTTGTTAGTATCACGAAAAATGTAAATCGGAAAGAATAGTAATTTTTATAAAATTCTAATAGTCAGGAGAGTATCAAAATAATTTTAATAGCATCTTGGAACTTCGTTATAATTTCATATTTCACATTCTTATTAAATATTTAATAAATTCTATTGTCATATCTTTTTCAAGATGTGAGGAATAATTCGCTTGATATTATGTTCGAATTCTGTTCTCTAAATTCAAAACGCATAAATTTTCCAAAAATATTAATTTTTTTATTTTATTCTTCTATTAGATCTTTTTTTTTTCTTAGTAATTCATAGGCAAAAATTTTTCGTGGTATTGATCCAAGATGACCATTTGTCTAAATTTAGAAATATATAACATGTAGTACGGGCGATAGAAATCAACGCTGGTTATCAATTATCTTCATGAAGACTCAAACCACAGAAAATAGAAACGTCCAAAATCAAGGTTTATATATTTAATATTAAGAATTGCTAATCGATAACCAGCGTTGACTCCTATCGTCTGTACTATATGTTATATATTTCTAAATTTGTTCAATTAAAGGATAAACTTATTAGTTTAGTGTTATTTTGTAATTAAACTATTTGTTTAATTCAAAATAAATATTTTCTCTTTATTTTAAAGCTTGTTTCCGAGATTCTTTGCCTTGTATATCTATTCTAAGGACTTGACAAGAATAGAATTCATTCTTTTCTTCTAGCATTACCTAACTGTGTGTTATGAAAAAAAGTTTTGTGAAAAAACAACAAAATTCTTCATAAAAATTTTCGGACCGAAACAAATGCTTTCGTTGCTCCTATTGAAGAAGAACTTCGATAGAATAGAAAACAATTCATTTTAGAAATCGAAATCGAATAGTATTTGTATTTGTCAAGATGCTTGCTAACTGTAATCTATGTCCATTTATCAGAATAATTTTAAGCTCGGTTTAATTTATTCTTTATCTTTTTCTTATTCTTAGAACTAGAGAAAGATAAAAAATAATCGAGGTTAAAGTTAATCTGCATTGGTAAAACCGGGCATAATTCATTCTTTGTCTAATCAATTCTTTGAAATATTTTAATCAATTCTTTCATGAAATCGCGAACTGTTCCAAGAACGTGATGAATTTTCGGGAAGTTACGTTGTTCTCAGCTGATTGAAGCGCGAGATGAACGGTGGATAAAATCCTAGTCTCGATTGATACATAAAAATAATAATAATAAATAATTTATTAATATTATTTAAATGATTCTTTTATAAATGATTTATAAAAATAATATATATCTACATAAGAAATGTGTATTGAAGATACAATTAGGCAAGAAGAAAAAAACCAATGTAATTCACCGGAAACTGATGGAAGAACGAAATAATAGATTTCTATAAACAAATGTATTATATTCGAAATAATATTCGATATAATATTTAGCTTTTCTGTTAATAACTTCCAAATATTACTTCTAAATATTGTTCATGTTTTAACAGATAAGCGTATCGTCTGTTAGTTTTTCAAACATTTTTCAACGTAATAGTAATCTTTAAAGCCGATTTCCACCAACGTTTGATTCGCAAAATCAAATTGAATTGAATCGGGATTGAATGTTCGTATATCTCGCGTAATCGACGAACGATGAACGGCTGCGGATTTATCTATGATCGATCAAACCCATCGAAAGGTAACGTGTATCTCGATTTTCATGAAAATTCGCTGCGATAGATACGATCAATCCAGGCCATATATCGACATCGCGCTTCACCCTGGTCTTAACAAAAGAACTCGCGAGAACCCCAGATCGGCTCGTTCGAAATGTGAAGGATAAACAGAGCAGCCTTTTATCGAGAAAATAAGACAAATATTCGTAACATATCGTGCATCTGCATCATGTTCATTTGCAGTAGAGTATGCAGGCACGTGTATTATTAAAACACCGACAGAGAGAGATTCTCGAAATTCTCGTTTCTTTCTTCCTCAGAAAGTTCTATTCTTGATGCATTCGTATCGAAACAAGTTGCGGCGATATCGAAATGCGGCTGCTGATCGAAAGATCAGAATATCATATCATATTTTGCTAAAATAAATTATATTATCGCAAACGAATAACGATGAAAATAATAAAAACTGATACATTTTAAATAATTATTATTTAATAAAATGTTTGAAAAATTATAGAAACGATTACCCTTAAATCGTTCTGATCCTGAGACGGGTAAATGAACGACAATCACATGACGCATTGCGTCAGAATTCAATTGTGTCGGTGGCGTGATTCGAGCATCTCGATTTCCGCTTCCATTTGGCAGAGAAGCGAGAAGTTGAATGATCTTCAGAATGTTTAGGACGAAATTAATCCTTAAATGATTAATTTGTTAAATTTTGATAATAATTATTCTTCAATGAAGAAATTATATTAATAAATTATGTCAATATAATTTCTATTTAATAAGTTGAAAGTTAAATTTTATTTTTTATTAATTTATTTCTTATTTCTTATAAAATTATAAAATAGCATGAAAAATTGCATATTTTTTAAATATTGTGTATCGATATAAATATCGATATAAATGTAATACATTATATAAGAGTATATAATATCTTATATAAGAGTATATAGTTATTTAATTAAAATTAAAATATTCCTCAGAAAGCATCTATATTAAAAAGACAATAGGAGAGATATATTGTACAAAAGATATCGCTTGTATTTCCCAGCAAAGATTGAGATAAATCGCAATTGTATTCGACTGTTAAATCATCATTTCGTGGTCATTAAATATGTGTGACGATAGCTGCTTCGCGCACAATACGCGCCATATTTATTGGCTATAAATTATAGTTAGTCCGTAATTTGCCACCCGTGAGCTAATGACATGATGTCGTATAAATCACGAGACACACTTGGCAAGTAGCACTTCGGCGATGTGCCGAAATGATTTGCGCTCTATAATGATTCATAATTGGCAATTCAAAAGTTATAGATATATAAAGCAGATTAATTCCAAAGAAGATTACACACATTAACAAGCCATTTCGATTTAACTGGTACACAATTTATTTATTCTTTTTTATGTTTCCACTTATTGTTATTCATATGTGAGAAATTAGATATATAAATTCTTCCTTTTTATTAAACATAAAAAAAATCTCAAGAATATCATAAAAAAATTTCATTTTTTTCAATAATTTAAGCTATACGAACCAATAAATAATCTAAAGTTATTTCTTACATCCATTCTTCGAAAATAATTTATATTGGTCATAATTAACAACTGTGCTCTTTGCCAAACAGCTAATTGACAGAGATATTTTTTCAAATATGGAATTGAAGAGCCTTCTCCTCAGCTACTCCTTTAGATCTACTCGGCACGATTAATTTCTTAACTTTTTAATTGACATCACTGAAGATGGCTCGAACAGAGCCCAAACATTCGATTCTTTCAATTTGTATGTAACGGTTTAAACAATACATTTACTAATTATTTCGCATAATTAATTGTGTTAGTTTATTACTCTAAATTGCCTGCCAATCAATGTACTTTTATATTTTTTTTAAAAAGATTTCGTAAACGGAATGGTTAATAAAGTTTACTTTAATTTATCTTATATTATTATCTATCTCTATTTGTCAAGTAAAAAAGCAAAAGAAATGTGACAAAAAAATAAGAAAATTATCTAATTAAAAAAAATTTATTTTCAAATTTATGTATCAGAACCATCGAGATAGGTCGTTAGAGACGAAGCCGTTACAACCTCACAAATCAAAATCAGATGAGATTTTTTTGACAATCGCGCATATATTACTCATGCAGGACCACATGCACCCCCACAGTTCGATCGTTAATTATGTTCCCTTCTTTCTCCCTCGGCATTCGCCGCCCCTATTCGTTGCAGGCTCTTCTATTTATCCGACAACGCATAAATATCCTCGCGAGACGACAATCAAAGGGGACTGCGAAGTAATCTCGTAAGGGCGACGCGCATTACTCCTACCTGATGCGCCATTAAAACGTCGTCGATGCACTTAAAACGTGAATAAGAACTCTCCTCGTCTATGTAGCATCGGCGTGTTCCTTCCTCCCTCCCCCTTCCGCTCTCCTTCATTTTTCTCTTTCGATCTTTCTTCCATTCTCGCGCCGTCTCCCTCACGGATTCGTGTGGCTCGTTCGCTCAATCCGCTTGAAACGTGGCGTGTGGCCCGTAGACATCGTCGAGCCGCACCCACGCACGCTATTTATCTCGTCTGCCGAAGCCGAGTGCCAAGAGAGTATTTTTTCGCATGCCGCCTCTCGGATCTCTCTTTCTTTCTCTCTCTTTTTATCCTTCGTTCTGTTAACGTGACCAGAGTCCTCTGGACCCCCTAGTCGCCTTCCTACGCCACACTCTATCACTTTTGCTCTTTTCCACTTTCAATGTCCGCCTCGCCGTGTTACGAGGAAGCAGATGACGAGCCACGCGATGAAATCGTATCGATGAGAGGATGATGGTACCACTTCTTAAATTTAGATGCTTTTTAAAAGCTATTTGACTTTATCAATTAGAGTTGGGATTATACAATTGAGAGAGAGAGAGAGAGAGAGAGAGAGAGAGAGAGAGAAGTAGTAATATATAGTGTATAGT
>NW_012130069.1:7855136-7862000 GCF_000143395.1 Atta cephalotes | reverse complement strand
TCTCTCTCTCTCTCTCTCTCTCTCTCTTTGATCCGTGCTTTAATTGAAACTTAAGACTCAGATCGAGGGACCGAAATAGCTAATAATCCCTTGTTCTCGTTGTCACTCACCCTAAAAATATCATACGATTACAAATCGCATAACCAGAAATTATTATACGGTACCAGAGACAACCGTTTCCTCATATATTTTTTCGTAAATTTATTCACCAGGAAAAATCTCTAAAATAACATGAGCCGTACACGCATACAGAAAAGAAATGCAAAAGTCATGCAATTAATAATTTCGCATAGTCATCCATCTTTCTTAAGTATCTTCTTAAAGCAAGCAGACTGCTGGTCGCAACACGGAGGTGGTCGTATAATAATCGCCACCGAGAAAAGTCCGCTCGTAAAACCGCGTCTCTCGCAACTTCGTTTCTAGAAACGCGATAAAACTGCGACGGTTGCTGCAGCAGCATAATTGCATGCAGCTCGCGACCCGTAGTTTAAAAATTACCACGTTGACAATGTAGATACAACGTGTGATCTATTTATAAATCTAGTCAAAAGATCTCTTCCCATGTTAGATGAAACCATAGCTTCGGTATTATCTTATTCCCGGGAAAAAGCAATTAGTGCTCGTGTTTAGCGCGTCGTAATAATAAATACTTTTCTCCAAGATTCTCCTACGTCTGTGGAGGAAAGAGGATCTCTGAATTTTTATGAGAAGGTGAACACACTCGACGCCCATAATTCTTCAGATGGCGAGGGTGAGTCAGAGAGAACGCGCCATCACCATCCCCCTTGTTCCTGTCTCCCGAGACTATGGGTTACTTTCCCGATTTTACCTCGTCGTGAATTAGTTACGTACACGCGACATGAGACGTCGATAGCGATCCATATCGCGACGTGATGAGCGATCGGATTTCATTGTCTCGCCTTCGAGTGGATCGAATCTAATTGAACGTGGCTCCGCAATGGCTCTCGATTTTCAAGGAGAGCCTTCGATTAAAGCAGAACGAAGTGTTAACGGCAGTTACCTTACATTCATCACACTCCAGTCGCATCCTCCTTCACGTTCAAATAAATATATTCAAATACGTATAAACGTTACTGGATGTAAATTAACTCTTGATATAGATGCATATTACGATACAGCTTTGAGAGATGTTAATTCGATCTGCAATATAACGATTGCAGACATAAAACATTAAATATACCACCATGCGATATTATATATAATTGTAAAAAAATGTCTGGTTTTTATTAGCAAGAATAATTTACAAAAATGTATACATTGATTTAAAAAATTAAATGTAAAAAGAAAATGCATTAATAAATGAAAATAGAAATAATTGTGTAAAAAATGTGATATAGTATTAAAATTAAAATGTGGATAAAGTAGCGAAACGTTGAATAATTTTTATTTAACATATACAAATATTGTATATACAAATGTTTATTACACTATTAAGCTTGCTTTTACTTTCACATAAAACACTTATTGTATACGTCGCATATAATATATATGCGTCAGTACATTGAAAGAGACATAGATATTAATTGATTTTGCCAAAAGTTGCGTTTCTGAGATGCGCAAGAATATTGCGACAACTAATAGGTATAACATTAATAATTGTAATTATTAAATGTTTGTCGATATTACAGTAAGACCTTTCTTTGTATCCTTAAGCGCCAGACAAACGACAGTTACATTATTACGGCTCCACATATATTAACAATACGATCACTGTGCTCCCCTCGCGCTTATAATTTTATGTTCGCTTTAGCTTCAGATATCAATGTCACTCGTACTGAGATTGTGCCTTTCAAAGAATAATTGCTTCGTATATCACAATTGTACTATTTTATTGTAATTTTTTATTAACACGAAAAATTGTATCTGTATTTTTTCTCAAAATATTTAACTATTTTAGCGCTTTTATTTCTTAAGGACATTTTATAAATAATCTTTACTATAGTAAGTCTCCTTATTATATAGTAAGAAGATAAAGACGAAAGTTAAATAAAACGTTAGCAATAATAATAATCGTCCTTTAGCCGCCAAAGAAATTTCTCCTACGCCTTTATCCGGCCGACATCAGAATTACGTTAACTACTCCTTAGAATTGCATGCGGCATGCATGCCAATCGGTCTGATGGGCGTTTTCTCGATAAACGACACGAATTTTCGTGGAAGAGGAAATTATTTTCGTCGGTCTGCCAGCCGCTTGATAAAATTACGCGCCCGTAAGCCCAGTCACAAAAGACGGCACTGTCTCGAGGGTTTTTCGGGGTGGCATGACGTGGTGCGCTGCTGCCTCCACCCTCTCATTCGTCCCTTTAGGTGTATACCCTTCACGCACACTCGTATACGTTTACGAATAACGAAATGAAACGCGGCGGTCGCTTGTCACGGTGCCCTTCCCACGGCATGATTTCGAAGTCCTTTCTGACCCTTAAGTCGGTCCCCCTTACATCTTCGTCATTGTTCTTGGACGATTTGCGCCCGCAGGCGAGATCAGCTGTATCATCAATGCGTATCTCTCGTTTAAAGATACGCAAAGAAGCAGTTCTGCAATGTCCCCTCAGAAGGAAACTGGATATATGGACTGTAATCCGAGATACATAGATACATATATGCAATAAGTACAAAAAGAAGATATGTATATATTCGTGTATATTACACTTTCTAAATTATATAATTAATCAATTTATAATTTATTTATTTTATTTTAAGTTTTATTTATAAGTTATTTATTTTATTTTTCGATAATTTAGGAAGAATTGCATTTCCGTATCCTTATATTATATTGTTTTAAAAAATAAAAATTCCAATTAAAGTTTTTTGGTAACGATAATACATTATATTCGATACGATTAAAGTATAAATATAACATTTAAAGTTTCACGGACTTTTAGGGGGACCGCAGTTCTCGGCTCGACGTACCTGATTCCACATTTAGCGGCCTTGATTTGCCTTGGCTTTGATTCACTCGTACGATTTAATTCGAAGAAATGAGTAGTTTAAAATAGTACGCCCAGTATATTTGGACACTGCCATGTGTTCCGGAAAGTGAGCCGCTAGACGGAACTATTATTCTGTGACTCAAAATACTGAACTTTTTGAACAATTTTACTATTTTTATGAGAAAAGGGGTTTGTATAATATATAATGTATATAAAATAAATTTATATTTTAATCACGCATATATAAATATTAAATACAGAAAATCTTTTATGAATCGCAAGAAACATCAATTATAAAAGTGCCGAATATATTTCTTTCCACGTATTCTACGAAGATAAAAAAAGACCTGTGTTAATCAATGTAATAATTATGACACGGCCGGAATGTGCAGCCGTCAGTCGGATTCATGTCTCTCCGTGCTTTCTCACATTATGTAACGTAATCAAAGAAAATCGTACGATGCTCGTTTTGGCAGGCGTTGATCCAGCTCTCGGATGTTCCAGCTCTAATTACTGTTGAGTTAGCATAAATTCTAGTGGCCTTATCCTCAATGACCCGTCAGCGAAACTGAAGCAATGTCCTGAGTTGCCGAGCTATTTCGCGATTAATGTAATTCCCATGTTGAAATATGAATTAAGATCTCGATTCATGACGATTAAAGCAGCACAGAATAATTCATTGACTTAAATATTTAGATCTCGACTTTTTATTTAAAAAAGAGAGAAAAAGAAACATTTAAATATACTTTCACTATTTTCCTAAAGTATTTAACAATGTAATGTACGATAAAAAGACTGAACGAAAACTTCTTATCAAAATTCAGTGGCAACACAGAACAATACAGAAACTTTCATAGAACTTTTCTCGTTATCTTACTGATAATATTTATAGTTTTCTATCGCGCTCACTCTAGTTTAAAAGATTGTACTGCTCCTGCAAAGAGAGCATCGCTACGTTAAAGGAGTATGTACTTTATATCAAGAAGGGATAGAGTTTTCTTTATTCACATTCAATGCAACTCCTCCTCCTAAAGTGTTTGAAGAAATGTAGGTCAACCCCTTCCACTAATTCAAACGATGTGACCCAAATTCAAGGAATAATACACAAGTCCTAAAAATATAAAACATCGTGTTCGAGTTAATCTAAAAATGTTGCATATATAAGAATATGAAAAGAATATTTAATTATTCTGTGACAAACATCCAATAAAAAAAATTAAAAGAACATTTTTTTTCACAGATCCTAATTATGCCATTTAAATTTAATCTACTCTCGAATTTATTTATTTAAAAATAATCTATCTCAAATTTATATTAAATAATTAGAAATATTTCGTTTTATTGAATTCGAGAGACTTCAATTTGAACGAAATTGCATTGAATATCATAATTGAAAAATCAAAATATAAAGCGTAAGAGATTGTAAGGACAATGACGCATAAAATAGACGATAGAGAAATGAGACAAAGAGGGCGAAACACCTGCGAATACGTGCTTATAGGAAGCACTGTACGATATCGAAAAAAAGGAGAAAAATGGAAACGGTACAATGGTATTCGTGCGCTCGGTATATGACAGCTGCTGTCACGGGTAATGCTCCGACCATGTGCTCGGTGCACGCCGAGCATTTCCTACATCCATCCTCGACGCATCGCGAGAGTACAATACACCTCAACTATGATGAAAATCCTGATAGGATTGAATATTCAATACAGTTTGTTATCAAAATCTATCTATATTATAGATGTTTGTAACTCTTTGCATTAAAATGTCATCACATTTTTGAACAAAAAGCAAGTTTCGAGTCCGTCAAGTACTACGCTGAAGCACTGAAGTCAATGTGACAAGAATAAGAACATCCTGTCATAAAAAATAAATTATATGTGGATAAGAGAACAATTAAACCTTGCGTACAATGGAAGAAATATTGAGAACTGAAATAAATGTTAAATGTTAAAAAAATATAAAAAAATTAGAAATGGTAGTACAACGGATACAAATAGGATATTATTATTATATAATACCTATATTTCTTCCATTGTATTTTTCTTCCAGAGTCTTCCAGAGGATTTTTCATTGAAATTCGCGAAAACAATAACGCTTTAGACATAACTTTTGGCAATGTACCATTTAAATTGATGTACCGATGACGCTTTGTTTATCATAGAGTACAAAGTAATTCATCATGATCTAGAAATAAACATAGCCAATATATGACAGCAAAAATGTTTACATGTTCCACTAAACATTACGACTTATCTGTCAATATTTACAACAAACAATTCGTTTAACGAAAAAATAGATCTAGCGAGATATAAGCTGATATAAAACTCATAATCGATAATTAAAATTTTCTTTAAATTATCAATTAGGCTCTTCTAATCTCTAGTCCCGTTTCAAGCATAACAGTCAAAGTCTCATCTCGATCGTTGTAAATAGGTTGGCGACTCGTCAGAAGAGCTATGGGTCGATTCCAGCGTAACTCGCGCGGCCCCAGATAGGATCTCAATTCCATAATTGCAACAGAGGCTTCCTCGCCGCCACCCACGCAAATGCATAGATAGTGCCCACACCCCTTGCTACGCAGAGCAAATCGTGTTAGGGACATGGAACGGCTCGTGGTGTTGCAATCTCAACTGAATTGTAAACATATACCGATATTCTCCGATCGATACCGACTTTATATTGTCCGTTTTATTAGGCGCCATAATGGTTCTATTGATTGTTAAATTACTATATAATGTCCTTGATATCCGAATCTGCGGAACTTCATAGCTTCCTCAAACTCTTAAATTCTTAAAAACTAATTCTCTTAATTAATTTTAAAAATATTTTTCCTATATTTCATATTTAAGAAGTGTCTTATAATTATGATTTTTCTTTGCGTCATAAAAAAAGAGCTTTCTGGCATCATAAAGCTAACATCATAAGGCTAACAAGACAATTGCTACGTGTATCTAATATCAGCAATCTCGGTGCGGTTGTAAATAACGTATCGATATTCTCCGATCGATGCCAGCTTTAGCGCGTTGTTTGTTTTATTAGGTTCTGTAAAGGCTCTATCGATTGTTAAATTATTGTGTGGTGTCCTTGAATTCTATAAGCCTTTATTCGTCTGAATTTTCAACTCTGTAGTTACTCTGTAGGATCTCTTTAAGTTTTTAATTGAAAATTAGGACTCTCCAGAAAACACTTTAGAGAATTCATTAGAACATCTTTTTGTATATTAGAAATAAACGTAATATTGCTACAGAAAAGTTTACAAAATTTTTATAATCATGATAATTGAAACATTTATATATGAAGTCGAATTTTGTATCAAATCATAACTCACAAGTCTTAATGGCTCATAACAATTTTAAATTACAACGTATAACGCGGAGTCTACAATAGAAATCGCAGCGGTCGTAGGGATCTTAAGTCGTAGAAAATTGACCAATCATAGTCGATTATTCTTCTTATATTTGGCTGTGATTGGTTAATTTTCTACGACTTAAGACTCTACGATTGCTATGATTTCTATTGTAGGCCCCGCATTATCATTTTTCACAAAGTTCTGAAAAATCTTCTTGTCTGCATTTCTGCATATATCAAGTAAATGATACAAATTTACATTTTCTATCATCAGAAACAACTCGGTTACGCTCGCTCTCGATATAGAAATATCGATATAGAAAAAGATATAGAAATAGGTTTGGGCCTGTTACTATAGTCGCGTATCCAGTTGCAGGGGGTGGTCGTGGTTCTAGATAGCTATGCCACTGTGGCCTTGCTGGTGTGGAGTTCGTGTCGGTAATGGTGGGGTTGCTGATGGTAATGCGTATATAGCTATAGAGAAAGAAAGAAAAAGGTGAGAGAGAGAGAGAGAGAGAGAGAGAGAGAGAGAGAGAGAGAGAGAGAGAGAGAGAGAGAG
>NW_012130069.1:7852950-7854420 GCF_000143395.1 Atta cephalotes | reverse complement strand
AGAGAGAGAGAGAGAGAGAGAGAGAGCTTTGACTGGTCGCTCGGGAGGGTTGCATAATGCAGCGACCGTCGAGCTGGCAGGGCGTTGACTTTGTGCAACATTACGTTTCTTTACCCTTTGGCTTTTTCCCTCTCCACCCTCATCGCCGTTATCAGCTACGTTGCTCTTGTTTGTCTACTTTTAATGCACGCGATAATTTGCGCGATCGAGCAGAAATGTGTCCGAAATTGTTTTTATCGGATAATGAAATTTCCGTTTTGTTAGAGTCCTTGTTGCTCTATAAATAAAATAGGTAATGATAAAAGAAAATTTCTGCGAATTCAAAAATGACAATGTACTAATTTAAATAAAATAATCCCCTTTCGTGATTTTATAACGGAATTATTTACATTTATTCGTTAGAAAATTGTATTTATTTTGTTATGTTGGATCAATAATTATAATAAATGAAAGTCGTTAAGTCTAAGTAATTATTAACACGATAAAAATACGAAGTTGTTTTTCTACCAGCTGTTCAGAACATAACAGTATACATTATGCAAACATACTGACGCAATTTTCTCCAACAGTGGTAATAGATATCCTTTATCATTATCGATCCTCCGCGTACAGTTTTTGTTTAGCGAAAAATCGTTATATAACGGGAGGAATGTCCTAAAATATAACTTCACTGTGCATGCAATTGCATATACAGTCCTTAATTTCTCTTTCTATCCACCTCACTCGTTATCATTTTTATCGTTCTCATTTGCTGCCTAACAGAGATAAATGATAACAAATTACTTCAAGTTGAGAAGTACGAGTTGGAAATTGGTAAAGTTGACCTCGAAGTTCTTGAAGAAGAGAATGAAATATATAAGTATCATCTTATTATAGAAAAAAAAGATTAGATCGTTATCAGCTTGTTTATCACGCAAACACTAGAAAAATATCATTTGTACAAATTATAATTTTTAATTGTATATATTATAATTGCTTATCGTTCTAAATAGAATATATCGGACCAATCTTAAACGTCAAGATACGTATAAATATGAAATTTGCAACTCTAGGGGGAAATATCTGTGATTTATTGCTCCCAAGAATTCATTGAGATGACAATATTGCTTCCATTCTCCCGCAATATTGCTCTTCCAAGAATTGATCATCGCGATTAATCGCCTTCGCCGGAAACATTCGCATATGCAATCGAAATTCGTGCCCCCTGCGAACGACTACACTTTTCCACGACCACCCGGATTCTAATCAAACGCTCGAAGATTGCCAGAGCGGACAAAGAGCCGTGCCATGCTTCACCGATAATCCTAATTACACAATCGCGCTACCTTTTCGCTCTCCTTCTCTATTGGCATGATATGACACGCTTATCGGCGTGCCCGCTTGTTGTTTATTAATTTAATTGCCCACGTCGTTGGTGGCTTCTTGACCGCGTCGAATTCCTTTGCGTCTTTTTCTCTCCCTCTCTCTCTC
>NW_012130069.1:7847659-7851865 GCF_000143395.1 Atta cephalotes | reverse complement strand
CTTCTTCGTCTTCTTCTCTCTCTCTCTCTCTCTCTCTCTCTCTCTCTCTCTCTCTCTCTCTCTCTCTCTTTCTCTTTCTCGTATCTTTTTGGATGTTCTCACGGCTCAATACGAAACGTGACATCATCTGTACGGAATTCAGACGAGTGAGACGTGCTTTGATTTACCGCCAACCGACGACGACGTGGCCGTTCGATTGCCCGTCAAAGACCGGCCCGGCCCCCGGACCAATATTACCGCCATTTAAGAACGTTTGCCGGCCGGCAACCTCTACGCGGAATTCCTTTGAAATCAATAAGTAATATGACATCCAAGGAGGACACCAGCTCGATTGTCTCCTTGAACATTTATCCTGTTCATTCGACCCCGAGTTTTCGCTTTGATTGTTTCTAATGGTCCCATGGGTTCGCCCATTTGATCGGGTCTTCCTTTGGAGGAATTCTTGGAATTGCAAATTAACTCCTGGGAACTTTCTGCATGCATTATTCGGGAAGACATTTCTTTCGTGAGCAAACTTATCGAGCAACTTAAAAACTCATATTATATGATATTACATTTTTAAAGAGTGTGGATTGACACAGTTCCTGCATAAGCGCGATTATGATGAGAGTCATGTGTTCGATACAATTGAGAATTGGTAATTTTAATTCGTCGATTCTTTCTATATTACTTACCGTACACGTGACTTTAATATCAATCATATGCAAAGCACGATATTAAGAAAAGCTTCTATTTTAGACGAGGCGAACGAAGCGTATCGACCTCTCGTCTTTAGTTGGTGCTAAAGGGCCTGCGTTTTCTCTCAACAGCATTTCTCATTCGGTTTCGTTTTCTCGCTCTCTTCTTCTCTGTGCGCGGTGCATCGCATGCACGTGCAAGTCGTGCTATTTGCACAACGTCGAATACGAGGAAAGTGTACACACGAGGGAGAAAGAGCTACATATTATACATACACGAACTCGTGTGACCTCCTGCCCCCGGTCTAACACCTCCTGCCGCCCACCCTTCGGTATCCCCTCGAAGCATCCGCCCCAAGGCGCTCCTCTCCCTCCGTTTCGCCTCCTAGTCCTACCCACCACCCCAGGCTTTTCCTCGGAGGTTCATCGATCGTCCCCAATCACCCGCACTTGCCATCTTGCCTCTCCATTCCCTTGAAAACCACCGAAAGCTTCGATATCTCTCTTTAGCTCGTCTTTTTCCCTTGGGTTCCCCGCTTCTCTCGCTTCATCTTCATTCGCGGCTTTTCGGCTCCTTTCGTGCGCGCGCGATAAAGCTCTTCGCACGAGGTCTCCCCCTCTTTGAGCCGGCCTTCCATCGAAATTAACTTCTGCGATCTCGGGATGACACCCGATGCTGCCCTCGTCTCTCTCCTCCTCCTTTGATCTTCGCCGCCTTGCGTTTCCCTCGGCGCGTGTTTCCGCCTCTTTACACACTATCTACTGAAAGGGGATACCGATTGCTCTCTGATGTCTTCATTTTCGCTTTCTTTCCGGCATGGGGCTTTTATTGGCGCGATAAGAATTTTCACAGCTTTTCTTCCTGGAGGGCTTTGTTGTCTTTTTGGGCGTTGATGAGCCTGGAACACATAATCGTCTAGTTTCCGTTAAAATTAGTTTTTATTTCAAGTCATTTTCTTTACTGTCGGTTGCTTTCAAAGACGAAAACTTATTATTTTTATTCTCTACTTTCGTCATCCTTTCATATATTATAACGAATCTATATAACAAATCTATTACATGATTTGTTGATATTAAAATAATACCGCTTTTCACTTAGAATATAAAATGGTGAATTTTAAATATTGTCCTATTTTTAAATAGATACGATTTTCAATAATTTTTATAGTAATCAAATGTTTCTCTTTGATTGCCATGTATTAAACTTCAACTTTGCCAATAGTTTCTTCGAGCTCTTTAATTATATTCGCAACAATATCTTCGATCATGCTCGTTTCTGTCAATTCTTTAGATTTTCACTTTGAACATGTCTAACAAGGATTCATCCTTCGGGGATGAATCCTTCTTTCCAATTTTCAACGAAATTGCATTTAGGCACGTGTGTCCCGTTATCTTTGTTTTTCTCTTTGATCTTGTTACTTTTCTACCTTTTCTATCTTTTCTACAAACTATTCCTTCGATTTTCTACAATCTCATTTTTGAGCTCTATCCGACAATAATCTCATGAGAGATTTCCCATCCCAATTTACCGATGCATTTCTTTCTGCGAACGATCGATTCTATGCTTTCATTCGTCGGCTATTTTCCGAGGTTCCCCCGAATTTCCTGAGGATATTAATTTCCGTTCAGCCACTTGGAAGTCGTCCAGAATCATGATGAAAGAAAAGGAATTGGGTTGGAATGGAGCGTCGGGGTACATGAGCCCGAATGCTCTAAAGGTTCGACATGGCGGGTCGTGAATTTTCAGAGATCTCGTTACGACCCTGACCTTTCCAAATACGCCTAGACCTCGTGTGTATGTGCATGCTATGAATATGTAACGGAGAAGGCCGTTTGCGCGATATGACTTTAGCTTCCGCGTCCACAGAGGGTGATAGTAACTGCTTAATTGAATGTTATATTAGAGATTGTAACGTGAGATGCTAGAACTCCGGAAAACGATAAGTACTCGGATTGCAATCTGAAGAATATAAAGGTGAAACGCATTTCTTCTATAAAGCTTGCACCTTAGTGCACTAAATTAAATTTAAGTCTTGACTGTGTTTTAAATAGTTGCCCGCTTGACTGGAGATATATCATACATGAAGTCCAGATCAATATAGAACACCAGTAACAAGAATGAGATTTGCAAAAGATACTCTTCTGATTGCTATGTTGCTATAATAAGGAACGCTTATACACGCAATAGTTTCGATCTTTAGGCAGATATTTTATTTTTATTTTCCATGATATTATTAATATTATATAACTAGCTCCATAGATACGACCTTTGCAACTGAAATCTTATTTATTGTTTCGATAACGAACTCAATATATATATAAAAAGAGTCCCTTATATAAAAGAAACAATTCTAATAATTTCTTTCAAAAATATGAAATGTTTTCCTCTCAAGGCTGATGGTTTTAATTATGATGATTTTAAAATACTTGGTATAGTACAATTGCTGTGTCGAGTTCTCGCCTTCGCTTAATTTTCATTGCAGGACGCTCCTGACATTTAACTCAGGTCTTAATTATGCAGAATATGAGAGTAGTGCAGAGCAAGAAGCGTCCGATCCGCGGCCCCGGCGTCATGCACTATACGTGGCCTGCATACGGAGCACGCAATTCTCTAGGTCGACACGGCGGCAGGGAAGGTCAGGATTGGTTCAAGTCCAAGCCTTCGAAGTGGTCGACATGCTCTTGTCGTTGTCGCTGTCGTCGTGGTCATCGTTGTGATCGTTGTTGTCGTCGTCGACGACGACATCGTCGTCGTCGTCGTCGTCGTCGTCGTCGTCGTCGTCGTCGTCGTCGTCGTCGTCGTCGTCGTCGTCGTCGTCGTCGTCGTCGTCGTCGTCGTCGTCGTCGTCGTCGTCGTCGTCGTCGTCGTCGTCGTTGTCGTTATCGTCGTCGTCGTCGGGCGAACGTGAACGCGCGCCGCAGCGTCGACGGCAGTCGATCTATAATTAGCAGAATATCCGCGCAGCGACGCGGCATGACGGCGCGAGACGGGACCCGAGGGTATCGAAGTATCGCGCCTTCGTCCGAGTTCTACGGGGAATCGAGATTTGACGCGAGATATATTAAACAGACATTCGCCTATTTCTCAATAAAATGCATACAGAAGATTAACATTTATATTAACAAAATTTATATAGATTTATTACTTAATATAAAAAAATGATATAATTACAACATAAAAAGAATGATTTTGTTGAAGTACGCATCGAAAAATTTAGCTAGATATACATCTGAAAATAATTTTGTTGATCCATCAAAATAATTATATAAAGCGCTTAAACTCGTGGCTAGAATGTTAAAACTTTTTGTCACTAATATTTAAGCGTTTCTACATAATTATTTTGATGAATCAATAAAATTATTTTCATTTATATCTAACTGAATTTTTTGATACTTCAGCAAATTCTTTCTGCGTGTATATCTCTAAATATAATGTGTCTACAATAGAAGTCGTAGCGATCGTAGAGTCTTAAGTCATAGAAATTAATCAATCACGACTTCTATTGTAGATCCCACATAAGATATTTTT
>NW_012130069.1:7840246-7847639 GCF_000143395.1 Atta cephalotes | reverse complement strand
CACACGCACACACGAAAAAATTCTTGTCTTGAGAAAAAAGTTAGATTCTATTTAATATTTGAAAATTAGAGAAATTTTTTTGTACTTGCAAATTCTTTCATTAATTGCATCCTTGTGTACTAATAACGAAAGATTTCAGACGTAACATAAAATTATTAGAGCATTTCCACTTAAGCTTATTTATTATCTCTATTTATCTTTATTAATTAATCTGGATATAAATAATTGCTGTTTCCACGTAATACCAAAGTGTATCAATACTCTTGTTAGAATTCGAGATGAGATTAGAATTTTAGTTCCGAAGATTCTGCTTATCCATTAACCTTTGCTGTTCCCTTTCCGCACTACAACTTGATAACGGATGTTTCTAGTCCAGATTGGAATGCATAAATATTTGGCCACAATCATTTTCTCGTCTTGCATCGCAACGAGAGTGACGACAGTATATCTTTCGAATAAAAGACACCGCGTGTTTATTGACACAAGATTCTACTCTCGTTGACAGTTGACACGCGTTGTTTCGCATCGCTTCCGCTTCCTCCTCATCCTCTTCTTTGCGTCATCTTTGCGATGAGTATCATTCTGTAAGTGGCGAGGTTGCTTAAAAGAAAAAAAATCGCTTTCTATATCACGGCTATTAACCCATAAACAATGGTATAAAAAACGTTAGATGTTGATTTTAAAATACCATAAACTTCAGGTTTTATTTTAATTATTGTATTAATTAATGTTTATCATACATTATTATACATTTATCATACATTGTTATATGGATATATAAAATCTGGAAAAAATATGGAGGAGGGCTCATCGTATTTAAACGTTCTCCAATTCAATTCTTTCTTGAATACTTTTACCAACCTGATGCGGTCGGATCGATTGCTCGTTGTATCCCGCTCAAGGAACCAGGTCGTTTCGTGCATGAGACATTGTCGAAGGAAGCTCCGAGTTTAAAGCCAACTGGAATCCTTCGATCCATAATAACTACCTAGATTACAGTCTGATAAAACTATCATTTGAATTATATCCGTGCAATGAGCTTTCATGCAAGAATCAAAGGAATGAAATCAAAGACTAACCAGCAAATAACAGAAACAAATGAGCGAAAGAAGGAAGGATAGAACCGGAGGGACCGAAAATAGGCCTAGACGTGTTTCGTATTTCCCTTTTCCGTCCCGCTCGATTTCTCCATCTCTCTCGAATATTTCTGCTTCGCACGACCGTCTACGCGATAAGAGTCGCTCTGATCTTCCAGAGCTGAGAGATCTGAGATAAATGACCGGCCCTGAAGCTCCCAGTATGACGAAAAGGAAGGAATTCACGCAGGGCGCCGAACACAGCTTGAAAAAGCGCCGCGCGCGTTGCGGTAAAGTACTTGGTTGTTAAGAAAGTTCTGAATCATTCGGTTTTACATACAGAAACGGGGTTTTTATATATAAACTTATTCAGAAACAACGATAATTAATCTTCGAAATGAAAACCATCATTAAAAACTATATATATTCGCCTCTAATCCGCTAACTGCTGGATTTGGTTTAGTACCATTACTCTGGACAGACGGCATCCTACCGCATCCAACATAATCTTGTATCGTATTTGATTACTATCTGTTTCGCTCAATGAAACATTTCTAGCGAGGACAATTCGAAATTATTGAGCAAGTTGAAGTAGCTTTTTGCATCTAAGGTGGTATTCATAGTTCAATCTTAGTTCAAGATTGTCTTAAGTAATGTCTTAAGACGCTAATACGACCCTTTGATTGGTTCGTGACTTCTTAAGACTGTACTTAAAATGGTTGAATATAAGATCTGACTATGAATACCGGTCTATGAAACCTGAATGACCGATATTTAAGAAACGGAAATCATGATCTATATTCATAATTGATTCTTATATTTAAGATTGTCTTAAATACAGTCTTAAGATGTTATGAATCAATCAGAGAGTTACAGTTAGGGCCATCAAATAGCACACAACAAATTTAAGGCAGCAAGACGTAAACAATAAGGAAATAATTCAACATGTTGGATTGGCTACTGCTTATGTTATGACCTTTCGGACTCTACTGTGATTGATCAATTCACTTACTGCTTACGTTTTACTGCTTAAGTTTTTGTGTGACAAAGTGTCTTAAGATATTATTTAACGTCTTAAGACAATCTTGAAATAAGAACAGACTATGAATAGACTGGCAATTAACTAGCAATTAACAGAATGGTAGCAAATTATTGAACATAATGATTTTAATTTAGAGAAATAATTGTTTCTTGATAAATTTATATGTAAATATTGAAGGGTAATTCATAACTTTTTTGACAATCTAGTATTTGCGCGTTTCTCAACAAACTGTGAATAAATAACAATTATGTACAACATTTATTTTAGACATTTTATGGAGAGGAAAGACAAACATCGAATTTGGCAATATGGTTCAAATATGAGAGTTGGTTAAAACTTCACATCGTAAATCGTGCCGCCAATGCGCGATATGAATAATATAAGCGCGAAATGTAGAGGATGGTCAGTGCGACACGCCTTTTAAACCGAAGCAACGTGAGAGCGCTGCACAGTACAGCTCCTTTAAATATGAAATACGAAACTATGGGCGCGCTCGCCGGAAATTTCGGTCGTAACCCAGAAATCGTAACATTCTACTGACAGCAATGCGTGAGTAACATGCGTCGCGAGTAATAACACTGCTAACCGCGACGGCGAACCGTTGCGCGACCACCTAGTGCAGAATATTTAAAGGATCGGATCTGGCGGATCACCGCCTACGATAGCGGGAATATCGTGCTAGGACTAACGAACCGTGCATGCCGTGTTGTGATGCTGGATATTATATCACTTCTTCGATAACCTCGCGTGCGGATTATACACTCGAAGGGATTTTTTGCGCACTCGGAGGGATTTTTTGCATAATTCATGATAAATCATAACATTAGAGCATAAAATTCTTTCAATACCAAAATGCTCTGATGGTACGAGAAATGATACGAAATGAATCTTTTACTTTGAACAGAGCGATAAGAACAAGAAATGCTAATTCTTCAATGCATGATGTTCATGACGTTATATAAAGTTGCGAAAGGAAAGAAAATATTGCATCATATTTAGCGCGATGGAGAATAGTCGAACACCTAGTACACATCGCTGATCACTAACCTGCCAGAAATCTTTCTCATAGAACAAATCTTATTGTCAAATCTCGATATAAATTCCTCTCGTTATTTCGTGCATTTAATGGAGGACGAAGAAATCTGTTAATAAATTTATTGATAAGATTTCTTCGCTCTCCATTAAACACGTCTAATAACGAGAGAAATTTATGTATCACATCGAGACAATAAGAATGTTCTCTATGAGAAATACTTATTAATAAATTTAGTAATAAAGTTATTAAAATAAAAAAGATTTATTAATAAAAATTTTAATAAGAATGTATTAAAAAGAAGAGAAAAATATAAAGTTCAAGAGAAATTTAACACAATTTTTTCAGAACGTGGAATCTAAAATTGTGTGTGATTTATGTAACATTCCGGTAGTGTGATAGAAAAATGAAACGTTCATTGTCATCGTTTGAAATTACCTTTGAGCGTGAAGGTTCTTTTAATTCCGCATTCATAATTCCTTTGACGTTCGTTATCGGATGAACGGTGATACCGTCAATGTAGGAATATAGGCCTCACGCGAGGGCGCATTGAGGGTAACGCGAATCGGTGCGATAATTCGTGCGCGCGCGCGTGCATATGTGCGTGCATGTGCTCGGCGCCGTCGCGTATAGTGGTCCATCAATTTCGCGGATCCAGACGTTTACGAGGCGATCGTAAAACGGACTCGTAATAGGCGTGCACAACTGTGCAGACCGCCGCCGCCATCGCCGCCGCCGCCGCAGCCACGACCGCCGGGTGGTCGGCTAGTCGGGAAATTCGATCGAGCGCAAAGGGTTTTACGTAAGTCGAGGTCCTTCGATCGACGATGTTTCCACTCCTGCCGTAGTCATCCAGCAGAGTCCTACCAGCTATCGATTAATTTTACATGTGGCTCATCCGTACGAGCCATTTTTATTGATTTCACGTAAATTTTTCATAGGCCTTCTTAGCGATTTATGTCTTATTTTATTGCGAACGATAATGTAGCCTCATAATGAAATTTCTAAAAGTGTTCTCAATTTATAATTATTACAATTTGTTAATCGAGCAAATACAAATGTAGCTTCTATATAACATGTACATTTTTACAGTGAGTGCAAAAGTATTTTTTTTGTACAGAAGAAATTTTTATACTGAAAATAAATTCCTAAAAATTTAAGCAATATTTTCTTAAATAGTACTAAGTAAATATTTCTTTTCTGCAAATAAATATTTATTAAAAAAAATAATATTTAAGTAATATAATAGTATAAGTATATTATACGTTTACGTTTAGTAATTTATTTGCAATAAGAAAATATTACTTAAATTTAAGAAATTTTTCTTTCAGCATATAAAGAAGATATTATATAAATTAAACAATAATTTTATATAATGAATTTTATATAATTTTATATAATGTATTCTGTCCTAAATAAGCAAAAGAGATTCATGTATTTATGATTTTAGAAACTAAATTTTTCGACTATACAAATACTTTTTGTGCATCTAAATAATACTAAATAATAATTTTTCATTCCCTAATAATATTAAAATTATCTTATTTTTAAGATAATGTATTTTAATTATTACACATCTTTTTCGATAGAATAATTTTGAAAAATATCTATCTATTTTATTCTTTATTATTTTATTAAAATGATAAAATTTTTTTAAGAGAATCTTCTCTGTATTTTTTGCCAATACTTCTTGCATTTACTGTATGTTATATAGCAGTATTCTCTATATTCGGTATTTGCTGGGAAGCTTTTTTAATCTTTTAGTAGTCTGATAATTCAATGAATCTTTAGTGCGTTAGTTTACTGTATTATTTATTTGAAAGAAATTTATTTTCACTTATGAAAGAAGTTTTTGAATTTTTATATGCGTATGAATCTCATTTTAAATTTATCTTTAATCTAGTTATATTTATTGTACGAGCACTTATATGCTTGCAATGAAAATTCGAAGTAGCAATTTTGATTCTTTTTTATTCTCCTAGTATCGAAGAGACCACGGTTCCGAACACTTCTGTCTCGCTATAAAAAAGATACAATCATTCGCGAATGATCTTTCTTGACAAGGCTCGTAGACATCTTGATTATTTTCTGGTGATTTTACGAGTGGGACGGACTGCCAGACGCCAGCCAGACGAATCGCAAATCGTTTAACGTAGATAAATCCAACGCACCCACGCTGGATCTTCGGTGCGGAAGACGGGGACGAAGAAACGAAAATGTGAGAGTCGCGCGAAATGAAAATCGCATAGATAAATCGAATGTAAAAAGGAGCTATATTTGTTGGTGTAAATGGCCGATCTGATCGCTTATATACTCGTTCTGACTACCGCATAATAATCGCAAGAGTTAGAGATATTATAATATATTACAGTACAAATTATATTATAGTACAAATTATCATATTTACTCTCGTTCTCTATTATCACGAAAAAAATGCTGAAGTATTTAAAAAATTAGTAGATACAGATCTGAAAATAATTTTGTTAGGCCATTAAATTAATTATGTAGGAAACTCAAGCATGATGAATAAGGCTGCAAAAAATTTTGATATTCTAGTAACCAGCGTCCTATACAATTATTTTAATAGTGCAATAAAATTATTTTTAGATATCTAAGATCTAACTAAATTCTTAAATACTTCAGCAAAACCATTTTTTTCGTGTAATAATTAATTACTCGTGCTCGATGGAAGATTTTATCAAAAAATAATATCAAGCTCAAAAGATCGTTACAACTTTTTATTAGATATTTTTTATTAGATATTTATCAATTTTAATGACTCTGCTCAAAATCAATATTATTAAAAATATCATTTATAATACTTTTTTTACTATCTTTTATTGTTTTTTTTACAACAGTCCGATTATAAATTTACAGCAGTTAAAATACTATAATTGATAATTATATTTCCGGCTGTGTAGAATAAAAATAAGCGTACCGACTGCTCAAACAAAACAAAAAGGTCAAGAACAATTTTTACCGTGGACAAAAGCAAGAAAAAAATATCCGCTCACAACGGGAATTCTGTGCACCTTGCACGACTGCATAGAGATCAGATTCAGGCTTTGCAAAGCAAAGATGCAAAGAGACGTTGAGTGAAATGACGAAAGTTACTCCGAAAACTCTACATGAGGCAACAGCCGTCGTCGACGTAGCTCGATATCTCGTCTCACGCCGATTTCTCTCATGGAGCGGCGCCAGAGAAACGAGCAATTTTTCTTTCCGCGACCAATAAACATATTCGTGACGATTCTTCTTCCACGTTTACCACCTCCACCCGCGCTTCCCCTCTTTTCCTCTCTTTCCAGTTTCTTTTCCCCCTACCGCGATATGAGTAATCTCGTCGAGACGATGCGTAACGATGGGCGACAGGTGTCCTCTTTTGAATATACAGACGTTTCCATTTCCGACGACGAAAATGCGTTGTGTCGTTTCTCCGTACATTCGCCGAAGGCCACAGCCAAAAAACTGTGGTCGTATAGAAAAGAAAAATGGATTGCATATTGTAACGTGAAGTTAAATTAATTTTCAAGGCTTAATCATTCCGTACTAATTTTTATAAAAATCACTCTTTTAATATCCACAAAATGTGAATACCCATTTAATTATTCTTATGATATGCACACATAATTATTTCGTAAAGATTTAAAGATGACGGTTTTAGGCATAGAAAAAACATGTCACAGCTTTTTCTCCGGGAGAAACATCTTTTCAAGAACTGCTTTGTAGCAGTGAGAATCAAATATAGCAGAAGCCACGTTGCTATAATTTCTGTGTCATGTAAAAGAAGTCATGCTCAGTGTTGCAAGGTACTCTATTTTTAATACCTAGGTACAAGTACAGGTACTATAGAAAAAAATGTACGGGGGTTTACAGATACTAAAAAAATAAAATACCTAGGTATAAATACAGATACTTTAAATGTACCTTAAAGATACCTAACAGATACTTTTATTTTTAACATAAAATCACAGAATAAATTGCATTTTGACGACGTTATTTTCTAACGTTATTTTAATGTCAAAATGCAATTTCGACAGCTTGCTTGTTAGATATGATCTATATATTTCATGTATCTGCACGTAATATTTACTTATTACGTTATTATATATATATATATATATATATATTTTTTTTATATGTACATAAATATTCTATGAAAGTAAGTTTAATCTATAAAACTATTTTAGATTTTTATCCGAATTATCCATTTATTGACACGTACATGATATACATTTACTT
>NW_012130069.1:7830992-7836169 GCF_000143395.1 Atta cephalotes | reverse complement strand
ATATATATATATATATATATATATATATATATATATATATATATATATCAAGTGATATATGGGACCTACAATTTAACGCCAGATCCGAACTGTGCTGATGATCTAATCACCAGAATCATATTAAAAATAATACAACGAAATGCTCGAATAAATTAATTAAATTAATAATGCAAAATCTCTCTACATAATGAGTCATTCTAATCATTTCGAGCCGATGCGCCTCGAACCAATCAAAGCATGATTCGGATAACGTGATAAGTTGGAAACTTTCTTATTATAAGCTCTTTAATGTATACGTATATATGTATACCTTTTCTCGGCTGCGTACCACTGTTACCAACTCTGTAGGCCCCGATTCATAGTGGATCGATCACAATAATTGCGTTCAGATGATAAGTTTTCAGTTTAGCAACTCTCAAATTTAATTGGTCGCTCAAATAACCAGCGTTGATGAAATCGGTCCTTAGGGAAAGTCATCCAAAAAGTAACTAAAGTGTAACTAAATATAAATATGTACCGGTATACAAGAAATAGTACCTAGGTATAGGTATAGGTATCAAAAAAAAGTATCAGGTACAGTATCAGTTATAGGTACGCAAATTTGTATCTAGTTACCTAGGTACTGCACGACACTGGTTGTCATGCTGCGATAATTTTCGTCAGTGATTTTATTGCATTTGGCAAAAGAAGATTCGTCAAGAATCATTTCGTCTTTCTTTATCAATGGAGACGGCAATTGTGGCAACAGCTAGTGGCCCTCAAACGGCCTTGTCTGCTCTCGTCAGAGACGATCTCCGTGATCGTCAAGCAAAATTTTCACGGACGGCGGAAGACAATCTCAGATAATGCGACGAGATGTACGGCTGGACCTCGGTCGATAGAGTTAACGAAGTAAATAAATTATACAGCGCTCGTCAAATGTAATTTGCCGCGACCCAACCCTCGCGCTCTTTCAAGATCGCTGTTTCTCCTTTTTTTTTTTTTTTTCAAATAATCTTGAACTAATTAACTGATAGCTATGCAGTATGCGAAATAGATGATTTTTGTCCCGAAGGTCAGCCCGCTGTTTTATAAACGACGCAACAGCAACATTGAATACATCATTATGATGCTTATTGTCTTTGAGATATTAGTTATAACTATAACTAGTATAATAATACTAGTTATATCAATCGAGAGGGGACAAGTAAATAAAAAGAAAGTGCTCTAAGTAGATGTTATAGAAATATTAACTAGATTAAGAAATTATAATAATGGAGATTTGATTACTAGCAAAAAGTTGAGATAATATTGAAAAAACAAAAAAAAAATTAAGAGTAGAATTTAATGCGTAAAGAATGACAATTCCGATAATCAGAAAAGACAAGTAGAAAGAAAATATAAGAATTGATGCGAAGGCCGTTCCTACTGCAAAAGCTAATTGTCATTGACTCGCCCCTGATTAATGATAGCCGAAATTTTATCAACGAGGTGACACATGCTCGGATATACTGAGTGATGTGCTCTGAAAAATTACAGGGAGAGTCGGCTGCACGAAATTACAGCCTGGTGGAGCCGAATGCAATTACTTGGGAGACGGGAAATAATGAATTCAAGCCCCGTTTCCCTCTCATTCTCATTTGATGGAATGGAGGCGATGAAAGGAAGAAAGAGAACGGCGAATCCAGAAAGAAGAGAGGGTCTAGGATTTTGCGCCGTAAAGTAACTCTGCGACTACGACCTATTTAAATTTCCCGCCTTATTAAATTAAGAGAGCCTAAATCTTCTCGTACTCATCTAAATTAAGTTAAGTTCTCCATAATAATTTACTTTCATATAATACAGTTATAAAAACTACACCTAAGTTCTAAAGTTCTGTTTGTAAAAATGCAAATAGATCTCCGCCTTACAGTTGATATAGGAGAAAGTTCAAAGTTTTTTTCTACACAATTTAGAACTTTATAATATTAATCGTACAATCGTCTAAAATTTTCGCTTCGGGTCCAAATGATTTATTGCTGTAGTTGAGGATTAATGCCACAGCTAAAACGATTTATAACTTACTTTATTTGTTTATTGTGTAATATGCTTAAGCTTTCTCCTCTACATAAATCTGAAGACCAGAGCACAGACCTTTGCATAACGCATAACGCATAATGCATAAGAGAATCGACCAATCAGAGTCTTTCCTTTGAAATGAAGAATTTTGAAGGATTAGTTGATTCTCTTATGCGCTTTAGATATGCATTACGCAAAAATTTGTATTCCGGTCTTAATTTCGCTAATATAAGAAAGATTGGTAGATTATTTGCACTTATATATTCTAAATTAATAAAGAAGCAATATAATTGAAAATAATTGAATGTTTGTTCTTCTCTAAAATGTATTCTATGTAACATTTCATATATGTATAACACGTTATTAATTCATGTGGATTTCAAGAGCGCACCTCCTGCGAAGGCAGGTGTTGGACAGGTAGATCACATGGATATGCCGACACCTGGCTTGCTCCCATATAACGTCCTATATAACGTATGCTACTAAGAACAGACTACGCTGAATGTCAGTTTGAGAATCTTCAAAAAGCAATTACAACAGGATATTGTATGTGCGAATTAATAATTTCAATCGATGATATCAGAGATTCGCAATGTATTTCTGTCAATTAGCGCATTTGTGGCAAGTGCCACAAATAAAAGGAGAATATAAAGGATATCTGAATAAATCTCAATGAATATTATAAAGTTCTAAGAATTTGGTATTTTCCAAATTCCAATTAACAGATCGTCATTTGATATGTCGAATTTACGAAGCGACGGCGTATGGAAGACGTTAGTAGTATTAAGTAAAGCAAATTTAAATTAGTTTCTCGTTGGGCGCCATGAAGGCTCCGGTGTAATGTACAGAATGGGGCATCAAGTTACTTGTCTTTCTAAGTATTCGAGTATTTTTTTCTTCTTTCTTCAACTTGTGAGATTGCGAAAAGACTAACATATAATAGCAATAGCTTTTTCTCGAGGATGTCAAGGCTATCTCCATTATCCTAAGTGGAGCGTTACCACGGAAATAAAAAAAGGATAACGAATCTAATGATCCCTATCAAGACATTTCACATTTATTATGTCCCCTGTTCATTACATTAAGGATAGTTAGTAAAACTATTGTATGGCGTTTAATGAATGTTGAAAATACGAGACAAGTGGATTTAGCAATTATTTAATTTTTGTCTTTTGGGTCTCTCTATAGAGCATCGTGTGTGCACCACGAAATCTTATTTATAACAGTGAAAAATACAAGTAGGTAAAATATAGTGATCGGCGGTTTTCTATTTCTCCATCATTTTATGATTTTCCATCTATGTAATTGAAGTATTAACACGGTGAAAAAGAAGAAATAAGAAAGAGATTGAAGAGAAAACGTAAGAAAGAATCGTGAATGAGTCAGATTATTACTTTCTGAAAAAAGCCGAGTAATTCATAAATAAAACCGTTGGAAGCTTAATAAACATCTTGTATTGTATATGCATTTAAACATATAACAAAAATATAAAGAATTCGTATAAAATTAATTAAATTATAAAATTAACAAAAACATTTTACATTAATATAATTTTGAAATAAAATAAAATAGTAATATTTATAATATTTATAATATTGTATATAATTTTGTAAATGCTATACAATATTTTTTTTGTAAATTTTAAAACAAAACTTTAATACTTTTACGATTTAATGTACAGAAAGCTTCTTCGCAAATCTTCAGAAAGTTAAAAAAGGAAGAAAAATGATCAGAGAAGTAGATTCTCTTGTAGCAAACTACCCATAAGATTCCAAGATAGTACATTAAAGATACTGTATAAAGGTTTAATAAATAAATATTGCGTATTGCAAACGATGGCATGATCTCTAAAACAAACAACTTACAAATTTCATTAGTTTTATCAAATAATAATAGTGTTCACCAATATTGAATTTCTTGGAAGCTACTCAGATTCTCTAAAAGCATCCGTGTGTGCACTAAAACGAAAAGTAATTTATAGTAAGTACAACAGCACATAAGATATAGTGGCCAGCGGTACTATTTTTCCATCTACATGATCGTTTTACGATTTTCCATGTATATGCGATCGAAGTATTAACACGATGAAAAAGAAAAATAAAAAAGAGATGGAAGAGAAGAAGTAAGAAAGAATTGTGAACTAGCCAGATTATTACTTTCTGAAAAAACAAAAAAAATGAACTTTATCGAGACTTACATATGTGTATCAGATCGTAATGAATACCACTGGCTTATCTCCTTGAATTTTTTTGCTTCAGTCTGTTCAAGATAAATATGATACGAGAGTGAGATTTCATACACATACACATATAAATGATGGTCAAATTCAAAAACTTCATTTTCTATCTGTTCCTTATGTATTAGATAGGTATAATATATACGCCTTACTTTAAAGTAATAGCTTTTTCTTTAAACCTATTATTCGAAAGAAACTTTGTTTAAAGAAAAAGTTACTCAAAAGTAATTTTGTTTAAGGAAAGAATCTCCTTGCAAGTACTCGAAAAAGTTGGCACGGTAAGAAGTGTATAGTTTAATTAATAATATTTAATGGTGTGAGAGAGAGAGAGAGAAAGAGAGAGAGAGAGAAAAGAAAGAATTAATTAATTACACACCTTATAAATTTAAACTCAAACATGTCTGCTTCATTTGAGCTTTTTTTAATTTCAATTACCACATTATAAAAATATATAGAGTTAACTTGCTTTATTTAAAATTTTACTGATTGTCACTTTACTTACAATCTTTTAAAATATAAGATTCACGTTGTATGAAATTCTCAAATATTTTTGCTTAAAGTGAGACAGATACATATTTTGCCTTAAAAAGAGAGAAAGCGAAGATGTCGAAGTGCCAAAAGTGCAAGCAACATATATAATAGATCTATAAATAGATATATTTTATGTGCATTAATGGCTTAATTTAAAACACGATAGTAAAGGAAAGAAATAATGAAATGTGAGGAGTATCCAATATATATACAAGGTATATATCCAATATATATGTATATATATATATATATATATATATATATATATATATATATATATATTAGTTGTTAGTATAGTTATCGTTACGTTTTCGTTTGTTCGTACTTTAACTTAACTAAACTAAATAAGTAAGTTAAGTTAAGTAACGTAAGT
>NW_012130069.1:7788386-7830972 GCF_000143395.1 Atta cephalotes | reverse complement strand
AAACGTAAACGTAAGTAAAAGGTAAAAAGAAAAGTAAAGTAAGTAATAGTAGGTAGGTAGTACTACTATATATATAAGTAGTATATACTATATATATATATATATATATATATATATATATATATATATATATATATACAAGATTAGTTTTGTGACTGTATCTTCGTGTTTTTCTTGGCATTTACAAACGAAATAGAAATGTTAATACGAGTATAGTTTGTTATTCTGGAAATGTGTATATGACATGAATAACAATGTGGTATGGAACTCCACTCAGTTCCATTCGGCTTCATCACAAAATACGCACAACGAAAACAAATAATGAAATTTACTCGAAATTATCAAGCTAATCACGAAACTGTCGTCCTACTACTTTCAATTTTCGTCAAAACTTGAAAAATCGAAATATTAACTTAAGAAAAAATCCCATAAGAAGGATCGAGTGACAATAATTCTGGGTGGAGGACAAACGAGAAGATAGAGAAACGGAAACGAACTGATATTGCGGGTGGGTTACGTCCGGGATTTCGCCGAGTTTACTGACGCAATGCGGGGTAGCCAGACAACATGGCGCGCCCTTCTTCCATACGTATATACAACACACCACACTATGGCTCGTCGAGAACCACATGGGAATTAATGTACCGGTGTCTATTAGTTGCTTCTTGCTCCTTCATGTTACGCGCGTGCCTTCTTTCATTTTTTTCGAAGAGACTGGCACGCTTCTGTCATAGTTCCCCTTGGGACAGGTGCGAAGTGCCTTACAGGAAACATCCCCTTGCTCGTAATCAGATATTTTTTGAGACGTTGAGCATTGGGATGGAAATTTAAAAATCCATTTTTCGTTTGCTACATCGGATTATTATTAACTGTGTCTTGAATTTTCTTCACAATTTTTTAATAATTAATTGTAATAGTTAATCGCATAAAATATCCAAAAAATTATAAAAATGCTAGTTCAAAAACATAGCAAATCAAGATTTTAATTTCGAGATAATATCTCGCGTTCGTCATAGTGTTTAATACCTCTAATAACATTCTCTTCAAAATTATCTTCGTACTCCGACTTAGCTCAAAGCGTTCACAATCAACGACGATTATACTTTCCAGGAATACGGAGCTTCCACAGCTTAAACAGCCCTTAAGACTTACAAAAGATTCGAATGAGCAAGATTTGAAAAGCATCCCGAGGGAGGTGAAAAGCGTGGGTGATGGGCGAACGAGGGTAGAGACAATTTTCGCGCGATTCATTCTAGCCCTCGGCGAATCCGCAATTTTGGGGGATGGCCCAGGCTCCCTTAAGCGAGGCCACCACCACGCCTGTCTCCGAAGGAACCACCGTGAAATCCCAATGGGACCTCGACGCCCCTGACCACTCGATAATGAGCAATTCGCTCACCATTTCTCAGCCTTTTGTATGCTTCCCCATACGCGGACGCGTGCCAACTCGACCCACATGCGCCTGCCAGAAGGGACGCCGTATGTTCGTTAGGTTGTTTTTCGGACCGGACTTTTATTTAGTCACATTAGTCGCGAACTTGGTGGAATCTTAATGATGATCACTGGCGCGACGCCACTATAGTATATGATTCAGAAAAAAATAATACATTGAATATATATAATATTTCAGATTACGTTATATGATAGTGCTTTTGACGCGACCTTCATATTTCAGATAATAAATTTAGGTATAGTCTTAACACATGAAGTTATACACGCGTATTGGAGAACACATAAGAAGAAGTGAGAAGAAGGAATAAGAAGGCATGTTAAAGGATTTCTGTCTCCATTTGTACAATTACTACTGATATTGTATATACTTTCATCATATTCATTATAACATAGAGATGTAAACGACGAAAAAATATTAGAATTTTAGAATAAAAAACTTGGAAATTAATGATTTTTTTCCTTTGGTTTTGATAGTTTTTTACTCGGATATTTTTTTTTTAGGTCATTTAGGTCTGATCGCAATGTTTGAAATCTCTCAAAATTTTTGCACTTAAAGTGATATAATTAGAAAAATATATTTTCTATTTGTTGAAAAAAAGGGTTGAAAAAAAGAAAGCACAGATGCTGAACGCAAAAAGTGCAAGCAACGCAAACAGACCTATTAACCTATTATCAACCGATCAAGAATTGCAACAATACATATTTCCCCTTCAATATAAAATTATAAAGATAAAAGTATTAAAAAGAAATATTACATATGTAACATTCTATATGTTTTTTCGTGAATTTTATGTAATTTAGTCAAAAATATCTTTTTTTTTTAGAAACTAATTTTTTATTACTTTTCTCCAAAGTTAAAAATATTATTGTTTCTACATCTCTATTATAATGTAATTTTCTTAGAACATTTATGTCAATATTTTTTGAAAAGAAAACATTATCGTTTTATTGAAATGCTCCGAAATGCTTTGCTGTTGATACTTTAACTGATTTCGTCAATTCTTTATTATTTAAAAAAAATTTGTAATCTGCTTGTCATAAATGTTGGATCTTGTCTATCAAACTTCACAATACTGATCGATCAGTAAGCCCGTACATATGTATTTGTCCAATTTTAGAACAGAAGAATAAATTGTTTGAACAGTAATTTACTTTCACTAAAAACATGAGCCGATATATGACTCTCATAAGGGTGGCATTAATTATTTCTAGCTCGATCTCGTGGATTATTTATAAGGCGACTCGCGATTTCCGACGCGATTTCTCGAAAGGCCGTTGGATTCGTCGATTGTCCTCGATCTGTAGTGGTAGCAATGATGACTAGCAGATATGTCGGTCGATGAATGTGCTTCGCAATTCAAATGCGATTAGATGTAGGTACACCTGTATAGATATGCGAGCATTTTAATTAGTTATCAGATATCGATGAGTAAAAATGCATGTTTCGATACCGCTTATTTTTCATAATAATGATATTTGGTTTACATCGAAATATAAAAAGGAAGTTAATAATAAAATTGCAATATGACGTATAAATTGTATAATTGTACAATTAAAAATTAAATTTTTTTTGCAATCAATCATTATAAATATATGATTTTCTTCAATAAATTACTTAATTACACGTCATATACCTAATGTGTATAAAGATAAAATAAAAAAATTTCTCTTCAAAAAATTTCCCAAAATTGCGCTTTGTTGCATTTCCAAAAAGTCTTGACGCTTTGAAGCCTTGATGCCTTGATGTCTTTTCCCAGTAATTTCGTTGCAGTGACTAGATTCAAAGATTGCATTCATCCTTCACTTCTTCGCGTATGATCAATTCAGTTTCAGAGTAAACCCATTTCGTTTCTAGCTCATATATGCATGATGAGAGTGGAGTGTAGCAACGGAAGTGATTCGTACAAATTTACGAAAGTGCAGCTCTTCACGCGCATTTTACTTCCCTCTAACAATAAGCCGGTACCTTTCGGCAGCAACCACCCCCCTCGTCGACTTGTTCTATTGATCGATCCTTTGCACCCCTTTTGCCGGAAGCTGTATATCCAAAAGGAGAATGACTATCGATACGCAGCTTTGCGCTTCGTTGTACGGGGTCGCGGCTTAATGCACTTTGATTTCCTTATTGCGCTTCCTGGATACGCGGGAGCGCTGGCCAAATGGAAAGCTGAGTCACGAAGAATTGCGAAGAAATCTTTGAGAAATGTCCGTTTTTAATATTTATAAATAGTTTTCGCAGCATAATTTAGAGCGTTAAAATAGTAGCGTTAAAAATAATACGTTACCAATATTTAGATGAAGGTTTTATTTTTTCTATTTTGTTTCTTTTCTTTTTTTTACAGATGTTTTTTTAGTAATAATTTTTAACTTAATTTATTATCGATGTGTAATAATTTGTGATAAATTTGTGATTATAATAAACAAATATGAGTCAATAAATTTTATTACAGAACTTGAGAAGTACTTGTTGTTATTTTGATTAATATAATATCGTATAAACACGTATAAAAATTATAAATAGTAAAGCACAAATAATAATTTAATAATAATAATAATATTTAATAATAATATAATTGATAATATAATATCTATTATTCATAATGGAGGCAATTATATTTCGTAAAGTATTGTAGAATTTACGGAAGAGGAGAAACAGAAGACGGAAAAGAATAAATGTTTAATTTGCACTTCGCGGCTTCGTGTAAATTTCTCGTATAAGCTTACGTATTTTTAGGTTCATGCATTAATCAATCCTTTTTTCTTATGGACTATATAGAATTTTATCTAAAAATATCCATTTTCATGAGAAAGGCTCGTGCTTTGGCGCTTTCGTGCGAGGACGTCGATAAAATCAGCTTGTACTAGAAACATTCGACTTTGAAAGTGCTCATATTATATATTCTAAATTTTATGACTATTGTTCTGCAATACTCAAATGGATAATTTAAATTCTTTTATAATCCTTATTTCCGCTTTCCTTATCAGAAATGACAAATCGTACGGCGCCGTTCGTTTCACGCTCAAACTCACTTGCGAACTTACCCGCAATGAAAAAAGATCGATAATGTAGCCATAAATATCAAATGATTTACGCAACTTTAATACTAATTTAGATTGCAACAAAGATAGCACTTTCGCGTTAATGAGATATACGTAAACGCGACAAATGTATCTGTAAATTCAATGACTGCAACCGATTGCTTGCATTCCTCGTTAGTTGTTAATTTTTCAGCACCCATTGAAACGAATTTTGACATTAACATCTCCATTAAATTAATCTTCCAATGACGCGTGGAAATCGAGAGACGGATTCTTAGCTTATGACAAATAAATTCATTCGCTTGAAACATTAACTTTACGACGGACGCGAACACAGTCCTCTGAGCAAATACACATTTAACTTGGTGCGTTTAATGTTGTGCTCCGCGCTTTTCGCTCGAATTAAACGAAAAGTGAGCAGTCTTAAATCTCGCACAATTATGTACTTTGTGTTTATTACAGCCGCATGATTTATCATGAAATATATTACACGATAATTCAAAAATTAATATTATAGATACTCTGAGACTATCCAAATTATTAATAATAACAATAATTTGTAACTACAACAAATATTTCCTAAATTAAATAAATTAAACTGTTTGTTAATGTCTTGTTTATATACAATGAGTATTAACAAGATGAAAATCTCTTTCTTTTATGAGACAATTAAATATTAAGTAAATTTCAGAACTAATATTATTCAAAATTAACTGCTTTACATTGAAAAAATCTATCAGTCAAGTATCTATTATATAATCAGTTAAAGTGACAAATGAGAGTATGTACGTTCTGAAGGTCTAAACAGAATTAAGTGATCGAGCAAACAAGGCTTTGATCAGAATGGAAACATTGTCATAAATCCCCCCCGTCAAAAATAATTTTCATATCATTTCTCGAGTTTTCTCACAATTTACTTACATCTTTCATTCCTTTATTCTCCTTTTCATATTCTCGTTATTTCTTCGACTGGCGCCTGTTCCAGTCGGGCAATTTCCTTCCACTGTAGCGTCATCCAAGACGCTGAAATGTTATTACATTCCTGTTTTTACAATATTTTTTTAGCAAAGCCGTGAAGTTGGAGATGAATAATTACCCGTATCACATTTCCTTCGGTTATGTAATTATTTAGTTCCTGCTATAGCGAATTCGGTTTTTTTGGACTAATGCATATTAAAGTGCATATTAAAGTCGCACTGATTTAATCTTAGTGTAAAAGTGAACTGCAAATATTTCGAATTATAAAATACATATTTTACCTGTATATCTTTTTGACACAGATGTGTATTTTAGATTTATATTTTATATTAAAATACAAATTAATATAACTTATAACTTTTATTATCAAAACAATAGAAAATTATATCACTATTTATAAAATTTTATAACTCAAAAAATGAGTTATAGTTATAGAAAAAATAGTTAAAGAAAAACAGAAGCAATTATTCTTAAATTATATTTTTAATTTGCCAATAATACACATAAAACATAACACATAAAACAAAAATAATTTCACAAAAAGAACAGGAAAATTTATTTAAAAAAATAATATGTTTGAAATATAATATCGAGAAGTCGATTTTACAATGCAATTTGTTCAATGTAAGTATGCTTAGTGCACGAAAGTGGTGGTTCGTACGTGAGCGGCGCCAAGGCGTCGAGACGCTACGCGACTGATCAGTTGATGTCTCGTGAGTTTGCTATAATCCTTCCTTCCGCCATATACTTAAGTCGCAATTAATCCCCAGCTATGGGAATTGCATTTATTAAATGTTGCTCAAATTCAGAAGAAATCGTAGTGTTTTTGTTAACTTACAAGAAAGTTGTTTCTGTTCTTTTCAATAATTTCATTTTTCTATGCAAATTAATTTTTATTAATTTTGTTATTGTTTTTAACTCTTTGAAAATAAATATTTATAAAAAAATAAATAGTAAATGAAAAAAATAAAAATTTTTATTAGTACTAAAACAAAAATCAGTTTATTTTACATAAACATTCACTTATAATTAGTGAAGGTTTATGCATAACTCATTTATCAATACAAATCGATAAACGTTTTAATTTTCAATTTATCAAATAATTATGCGTTGCCTAGCGCATTAATGATTATGGTCGAAAATAATGATACAATAGTACGTAAAATATTACATAGTAATTAATTAATAATAATATACTATTATCCGTAATATATTAGATCAATGATATTGTGAAACAATTCGTTCTCGTAATACGCGATACGCGTGATGCGATGCGACGCGACGCAATGACAATGGTTTTGACGCATGTGTCGTTCCTGCACGCCTCGAGGCACTCGGCATAAAGCAGAGCACTAGTTTCATTGCTAATGACGCTTGGATTTACGATATCGTTATCGTGTCTGCGACAGGAGCCGCAGCAGCGGCAACAAATTACAACGTCATATGCACCTGACATACTAGAATATAGATCGTCGCGATTCGTCAAATCAACGACGACTCCATCCAGTCTGATCGCGACGATGTACCAACTTGCTACTACCGATAAAAAGAACTACTAATTTTAGGGATGATAAATTCAGCAGAAACAAACTGCTCTCTCTCATTGCTTGAAACTACTTAATCGTTAAAGAGGAAACGCACCAAAAACTTTGAATTTAATGAGAGACTTAAAGAGCATCGTACAGAAAAAATGAGGATACGAAAGAGTCACAATTTTTATACAATATAATAAAAATATAGTCTCAGATAAGATTTGTCACCACCATTCGAGATTTCTAGTCTTTCAATTAGCCGGGTTATACGTGTCCTTGGCAAGGACAATATATTGGGTATTGTCTAAAAATATCGCATAAAAATGAATTGGTTTTTTCTTCAATCTCCCGACATTAAGAAATATAATGGTAACAAATAAACATATGTATCTTCATAAAAAAGTTATAGCATATAAAGTAAGAGACAGCAGAATATACCATACCGACAGTGGCACAGAAATATTGAATAGCGATGAGTGTGTTGGTCTATCAACCTAAAAATCTGCGATATATCAGATCATAAATCTACACTCATATAACTCGACAATGAGTGATTGCAAAACGATGTCAAAGAGATATTTATATTACGGAGGCACATAGACGCGGACGTTTTTCACGTGTTTTGTGACGAATCATCATTTTGAAAGCACGTCATGGGCGCTGTCTCGCGAATTTTGTCTCGTAAAGCAACAGCATTGCAGCCGGCTCACGAATTGTCGCAAAAATAGTAGTTTAGGAGGACTCGTAAAGCTTCGCGTGTGATTTATTGCCTAAGAAACACGTCCTATTCCCATTTTTTCCTGCCACTCTCTTATTTGCTCTCCTTTTCTTTTTTGTTATGTTGATCCATCGCAAAATCTGATATCTTAACCCTTCATTAGCTTCGTGACACATCAGCGCTTTACCGCGGTAAATAATGGCTTATAATATTCACGCTTGAGTAGTAACATTATTATGGGAAAATTGCGATTCGTGTTTCATTATCTTTAAACGGGGACATATTTAGTCAAGCTAGCAAAATCAAATGATCAGAAAAAGAATCTTTTGAACAATTTAATACTCATTTTATGCTAATTTATATTACAAAAAACAATTTCATATCATATGCCATTTAAAAGAAACAGCAATCGAAATTCGATGAGGATTATATATCACGGAAACGACCCCTTTAATCCTTATTTAATTAAAGGGAATTAAAAGTAAGGCAATGGTTATATGATTCGCTTATATCATTTTTTAATTCTCGGCATATCAGGGAAATAATCCTGTACTGTGTTTATTATTGTTCAGCTCCTATATGATTGATCTATTTCCAGTTTGATCATTAAATTATACAATAAAAATAAAAATAGAAATAACCATGGAAAATCAGAGAGCTCTTATTTACTCGTGCAATTTATACGTGAAATTTGATTCTGAAAGTTCTCCGCAGATATCTTAAAAAATACGAACTGAATGTTATTAACACATTGAGCGCCGATCAATTTTTATAGGTGCATATTTATATAAGTCATGCGTTGTCGACGCTTATCGTGTTAATTTTTATTGTAAAAATGATCGCTGATTATGAAGTATTAAGAAAGTTGCAGAAAACGATTATTTCTATTGAAATCTGACGACTGTATGATTGAAGTTAAATATATAATGAATTAATAGCTATAAATTTAATAAATAACTAAAATCAGAATTCTGAGAGATATAGAATTTAATAACGTTTAAAGGATCATAATCGTAATTAAATTCGAAGATTCTGCAAAATGACAAAGTGTTATACATATCAAAAAACAATATTGTATAATGCAACTTTATCCGCAGAAATGTGTTATCTTTGTCAAGTTAGCAGAATTAAATGAGCAGAAAAAAATCTTTTGAAAAACTGCTCATTTTGCTCATTTTGTTCTAATTTGTGCCGGCGACGCACACCGTATGACTTATATGACTTATACAAATATACACCTAAAAATTAGTCGGCGCTCAATGTTAATAGCATTCAGTTCGTATTCTTTAAGATATCTGCGAACTTTCAGAATCAAATTTCGCGTATAAATTGCACGAGTAAATAAGCTGGCTCTCTGATTTCCCATGGTTATTTCTATTTTTATTTTTATTACATAATTTAATGATCAAACTGGAAATAGACCAATCATATAGGAGCTGAACAATAATAAACACAGTATAGGATTATTTCCCTGTTACGCCGAGAATTGAGAAATGATATAAGCGTATCACACAGTCATTGCCTTGCAACCACCTCTTTAATTAAATAGGGATTAAAGGGGTCGTTTCCGTGATATATAATCCTTATCGAATTTCGATTCCTTAGGCTTACTCAGAAGATACACATGACTGGAATGGAACAGTCGACGCTAATATAAACTGTTGAAATAATATAGCCGTTTAATCCATAAATTTTTAAATATATTGACTTCTTCCTTAATGGTATCTGTTTTCTTGCGAATCTTCAATCCGATTAAATTAAACATATTAAGACATATATAGCATTAATAAATAATTTATTATATATGTAATGCGCGACTTGTATTACATTAACATTTAATGACACATTACTTGATTAATTTGGGAATTAAATATTTTAAAAAACTTAAAGAAATAATTATAATAATATTATCATATCAATTCTTGAATATGTAAAATTACTTGCTAATTTATTTGTCGATAATTCGAAATATCTGTGAATGTACCAATAAATATTCCTGGCTTGATTAAGCTTAATTAATAACTGACATGTATGGGATGATTTTGCGGTGGAACGTACATAAATTGTTTAGTGGCTCTGCATTTCGCGATTGGCGTTTAAATATTTTAATGCATTAAGAACTGACACGTGCAAAAATAATGTAAAAATCGTAATTATGATTTTATATCTCACCTGTTTATATAGAAGTGAATCATTCCGTAGCGTATTCAATTACTGATCGAGTAATCCGATGAGAGATGCATGCAATATTTCCATAGTACTAAATTATATATTAATATTTCTCCTTTGATTTGAATTTTCGCGACATAAATAATGTTAGCTGTATTTTTATATCTTTTCTGTATAAATATTTTTATATATCGTAAAATATGTTCGCGATAGTAAATAAATAAAATTCTCTGTGTATTAAATTTAAACATTAAACTGAATGGAATCTATGATGTGATGTCTGCGACTTCAAAGCGTTGAATAAAGTCAATGTTTTTGCATAAAAGCATCAATGTCCCGTTAAAATTATTATACCAGAAGAAAAACGAGTTGATGAATAGAGGTTTTTCTATAAAATGAGTCTTCGACGCGGCATAAAGAATACCGAATTCGCCATAGACAAAACCGATTGAGCTAGAGAAACAGAGAGAATCGCGGCGGCACCTCTTAAGAATAGAACGGGGCAGATTTAGATATCCTCGCGCCGCAGTTACGGCACCTGACTAACTAGGATGTTCATGCGGGAGCGTGGAAAATAGCCTAATCTCGTTTAGACAAACGAGCAGTCGGCCTGGAGTATCATCAAACATTGACGCAGCGCATTAACGTCATTATTCGAGACGACGCGAACGTAACACTGATTTCTCGCATACTTTCCCCATTACACTTTTATCCAGACATATATACTTATCTCGCTGAAATCTCAGTGAGATTATTTGAGCTAAAGTAGCTGGAGTTCTCTCGCGTGTATACATAATGCGATAGCGAGTCTTCTTGGTTATCTTTTCAGACTAATATCAAAAGAAAAGAATATTTAAATATCGTAAAAAATGCATCTATATTTTTTTAAAGACTCTTAAAAAGAAAAGATACAACTTTAATTAACAAAAAAAAAATATATTAACCATCTTATCAATTAAAACAATTTTTATGAAATATTTATTGGTAATGAATATAAATTTATTAACTAGTGATGTATAAATTTATTAATATTGAATATAAACTTATGTCTTAAACTTATAGTAAAAGAATATTTATCGTAAGAAAATCCATAATCCTTTAGAAAAGAATTCCTAAAGTAGAAAAATAGTTTCGATTAACTATCTCTCTGATTAGAGCTAAATTCCCGTAACAAGTTGGCGTTATTTGTTACCATTTTTCGTCAAAACGACTTTATCTGAATTCTTATGAAATAAGATTATTGCTTAGGACTGAATATAAATTTACTGATATTAAATATAAATTTTACATTAATTTTCCTTTGTAATGTAGGATAACTTCAGCAAATACGCCGCGCTGGGATTTACGCTGTAGAAGTCAGAAAAAATAGAAAGAGTGGGGATAATTTTCCCGCCACTACTCTGTTACATGCCATTATGTTATATTAGTATTGTGTTATGTTTCAGTTTCTTATTGTTAATATTAATTAATTATTGTGAGTTGAATCGATTTGTGTCATTGTAACGCCATCATAAATTATAATCTACATAAAATGGTTACTGTAGGGAGTGTAAAAGACTTAGTGGTTATTTTGTGATACATACGTATAGTGGAATAATAAAGAATATTGCAAAATACAAGTACTTTATTTTCATATTCTTTGTTTAGTTTATTGTCTTGTATATCCCATTTATTTAGGATATATGGCATTTTTAGTGGATAGGATTTATGCCCAAAGCATACAAAGTAGATAAGCGCAGATTGAATTTAGTGCTAAATGCGATAGACGCATTATATGAAATATGTACCTCATGTCATAACATTTGTAATATATATAGGAAGATTATAATTATTATTTTTTATTTCCTATACATATTTACCATTTTTATTTCTTGATAAAACTTTATAAACACATTTTATAAGTTATTGTGTCATTTTACGTCTTATTTATATGCATTATTTGTAAATTTTTCATGAGCCGTACATACTCCTCTTCCCCTTATGAGTAACCATATATATTCCATCCCTATGGGATGAACGGCAAAAATGCAAGGGTTTCAAAAAGTTTATTTTTTAATATGAAAAATAAATATTTCGGATTTCTAGTATTTTTTTTATTGTAGTAGACAGTACAAAGTTTTTACTGACATAGTTCGTTTATTTTAAATATAATAAATAATATTTAATAAATTAAATTTTTGATAGGAGCGGCGTATATATCGGAGTTACCCTATGTATTATATAACATGTATATGTACTCGTATTATATATGTAGATATAACAATTACGTTATCGTACAGCGATTAGATCAATGCGATGTAGCGAATAGTTGTGTCTTCAGCGCATGTTAAATAGCAATTCGTGCGATAATAAAATTCATGCGTTATATAGCTTATTTATAATATTCTGTTACTCGGTCGTTATGATCAACGTTATGGCAGTCGTATTAATAAAGGGGTCGCGTATGTGCCGTAATAAAGGATTTAGGCCTCCCCTTTATCATGGTTGTTACGCTTTACGTTTATCCTGTCTTGTGTATAATCCGCCATATAAATTTCAATACACAATCGCATAATCCGAGCCACAAACTGAACTGATATATGTCCAGCATCCGCATTGCGTCACGTTAATTACTCTCCTTTCTAATAAACGCCAAATATAAGATTAAGATTGAATAATATTTTCAATTACGAAATATTAGACGCTAGATAATTAGCTTTAAATGCACACAGTTCGAAACGTAAATATTGTAGCTTGCTAGACTATATTCTTATACTATCCAGCGTGTGACAGCTGTATGACATGTTCATGTATCCCCTACGTACTTGATATCACTAGATATATGCACTTTATTGGATAGACGTGACAGATTTCTCAGTTGTTGAAATATTGAACATTAGACAAGCATAGATGAGCTTATGCCAAGTTATACCTGCATACGTAATGTCGCGTGCTTTCTTCTGGGAATATATCGTAATGCATCCTGCGAATTCCGTTGCGTTTCTATTTAATTTATAATTCAAAATATTTTCCTTCCTTAAACACAATCATAGTATTATTTTTTCATACACGTATTGTAGAAAATCAATTTTCACTTTAATATGTTCTCATCAATATTACGTACAAAAACAAAATGAATTGTGACAAATGATTCTATATATAAACGTATCAAGGAGCCACGGCGTAAGAGAATCATGATTGAGGGAGAAATTGGCCTTTGGGTGATTCGTTGTAGCTTTTTATGAGGCTGCAAAAGCGATTACTGCGGATTGGTCTCATTACAGGCGGCCTCGTCGACGACGCCGCGGCAGTAACCGCGGGCGTTTCACATCAAAATGATGTCATGAGTGCAATTAGATTTAATGCGAAATTGAATTACGCGGAAACCGATCGCAACATGAGACCACATTGTTTCACAACTGATCAACAGTCGCATGTAAATATAACGTATCGTGAAACTATGTGAAAAAGATATTATACCAACCAAATCTGTTAGTTTAGTAGAAGATAAATATATTTCTAAAATAATTTAAAATTTAAAGAAAATGTTATTTAAAATGAAATTTAAGAAGCGCAAACTATCGAGTTGCGAAAATTCAAGAATTACGGAAACTGTAAAATTGCAAAAATTCAAAAGTTGCATGGAAGCTCTAGAATTGCGGAAATCCTTTTTTGCCTTTTCTTTGCTTTAACTAAGCGCAAAGATTTTTTCTCACTCTCGCTTTCGCTGTGACGCGAAAAAAGGAAAATATCGCAGGAAAAGGGGTTACTCTAGCGTGAGGTGAGTCGTCGACCAACTAGAGAACGTAACCTTGACCGTTTGATGATCGAACGAGCACGCGCGAGGAGGTCGCATATATTGTGCCGGCGAAATTCGACGATCCACTGCTGGGAAAATCAAACGTGGCGGACGCCGCATGGCGACGGTTCGTGCGAGACCAGTTTTTTACGATGACGCCACGAAATACTGTCGTCCGGCCGTGACCGGTCAGGCGATTTCTAGATTACGATCGAAGAATCCCCGATGTCGAAGCCAGTCTATCGCGAATTCTCTTGATGGCAGCAAAGGTCAGATTTCGCCGCGATCGATCACGGTTTGTCGCGATAAGCGACACACGATATACATCATTGATGTTCTTGAAGTGGCTGGAGGATAGAATGGGGTCGTGAAAATAATGAACGAGCTGAATCTTAAAGGATTTACTTCTTTTGTTATAATTTTGCTTTAACTAAGCGCAAAGAGCATGAACGCTAAATACGCGATACTTATTTTGAATTGCATCTGTTATATAACAAGTAATATAAAAAGTTAAAAAGCAAGCGAACAATTGTGATACAATTATGAAATAAGTATGTCGTCCTTTGTACTGAAAAGCAAGGTTGGTAATGATTAATATTTTTTTTTTTTAAATAAAATATGTGTTCCTTCTTAAATATATTTTTAATGCTTCAAATATGTTTTAAACAGTTCTATAAAAAAACATATTTAAAACATCAATTAAGCATGTTTTAAGCTGTTTAAAACACGTTTTTTACCAATCCTACTGAAAAGAGTGTCATCTTGATTTCTCCTCGGTTTTGTAACAATAGTAACAGGTCAGTTAAACACAAAAAAATAAAAGGTGTCTCTAAAGTACTGAGTACTTCCGCTTAACAATATCAAAATTATAGCATAATTTTTGTCTTATTAATATATTTATGAATTTTCAATTTTACTTTTATGATTTATTTTTTTTTAGAAATAATTATTTATAAAACAATTGCATATTACTATATTATTGATATAGTTAGATTTCATTAGTTATCAATTTAATCAAGCCAAAAAAAGAAAAAATATGGGTAATATGATCTCTATAAAATTTCGCATAACCACAATTCCATATCATTAAATCATTGTATTGTTTGTCATCGACAAGTTTGTTTTTCTAAGAGATGAAAGAATCAGGAGATCCCGTGATTGTACGTAAATTCCAACGGCGATGTTTTCAACATGAAAAAGTTCACAAAGTCTTGTAACACAGAAAACACGGAAGAATGAACATTTCGACAATGTGCGCTCGTGTGTAGCTGACGAAATGCATCGCCGCACGTCTCGGTATTCTCCGGGTTGTTTTGCCGATTCTAAGCTTCCGCGTTTCCGGGGGCTGCGACCTCCTCGAGGAGTCGGCCACGAGTCTCGTGTCGAGGGAGCCGGAGGTCGCAGAGGAGCGGAAGGTGTCGATCGATGAATCGTGTGCCATACGAGGACGGGTTGGTTTCCGTGCGGCTTGACCGTCGCGTGTTATCGATTCGAACGAGCACACACAGTCTCTGGCATTCGGTACTGCCTCGTTTCATCGTCGTCGTGAATGAAAGACACGGCATGCGACGATCAGCCGGTGCGATTTAATGACCCGATGTCGAATGGCGTGATCAATGATAAAGATAGAATTACCCTCGGCACGAATTATTAAACATGCTTACGTATACGTATAGACAAAAATATAAATAATTGCACTACGTGATATCTTGATCAAGTTTAATTTTTAATTTGAAATTTTATATCTCTAAATAAATATTATAAATTAAATTTTCGTCCTTATTTATAGATTTATTATAGACACTTGTAGAATAATAATTTTTAATTTTTATATCGCGGAACACGTGATCCGATATATAGCGCAAAAGTATAATTTTTAAGAAATCTTTGAGAAATTTAAACTTTCGTTATGATGCGAACGATGATGCTGCTCGATTTGCCATCTTATCGATATAATTGTAATAGTCATGAATGCCAGAAAATGTAACGGTGACAGCCGTGCCAGGAGAGACACCACGTGTCACGCGTTCTCCCTCACTCTTTCGTCTTCTCCCTCTCACGAATTTGATGATAATGCCGCGTATGGTTCGATACCGGCGTCGCGACGCCCGGCAGTCTGCCACTGTTCCATTTCATCCTTCACCCAACGTCATCCCGTCTTAGGAGACATTTACGCGTTTTTTAGCACCGAATTTCTACGTATTTCTGTTTCTTGTGCACCGCACATTTCCGCTACATTTCTAATATCGATTAATAAAAAATTACAAACAACAATTTTATCAATATTATAAAAAAACAAATAATAGTATTACTAAAAAAAGATATTTTTCGTAAAATTATTAATAAGGCTAAAAGTACGATTAAAATATGATGCGATATGAGATTAAAATGCTCTATTCTCAGATACATAAAAAATAAAAAATATTTTTTAATAGAAAAACAATACAATTTAATTTCCAATTCTATTCAGTGTTGTTATTAATATATTAGATTGATTATGATATTAAATTATTATATTAAAGAAAAATAATTAAAAAATCCGAAACAAAAACGTCAATAAACGGAAATTCCAGATATTAGGATCGATAAACAGATGGTTAGGTATGGACAACGAAATTCAATCGATGAGTATATTAATTTGTTAGACAATTTAGTTGATGAGTGCCAAAGTCTTTAGGATCTAAAGCATTTTTCTCTTTTTGTGAAGATAGGATGAAAGGAAGAAGGAAATTTCTAAAGCTTCTCTTTGCACGTGTATCATATAATTAAAGGAAACCGACACACCTTTAGAGCATTCATGCATAAAATCATCTTAAAACTAATTAGCATTGAAATTTCGCAATATAATAATCGCATTAATCAAGTGTATCATATATATATATATATATATATATATATAAATAACTCTCTTGAATCCGCATTATATATTTTAAATCGATATTTATGCGACACAACATTATAAATGTCAAAATTGTGAAAGTGCGTTTTATTGTATGAGTTATAAGTGCTGTGTTCTGTTACATACTAATATTTGACTTGGAAAGTGCAACTACAAACGAAGAAAAATGAGCAACGCAAAATGTTACAAGTGTAATTAGCTTTTTTTTATGTAAATGTTATAAGTATAATTAGCTTTTTTCTATGTAGCTTTACAATGTTTTGACTTGCATTTTTATTCAGATATATTGTAACGATTTAAAATTTTAATATTTTAATATTTTAAAATTTTAATTTTTTCTAAAATTAGAATAAATTACTTAATTAAAAAATATTTGTAAAAATTGATTACTCATATCTTCAGTTATTATAGCATTTTTTGCAGATTTTTTTAAGTGATAGTTTTTAAGAGAATAAATTTATCCTTTTTCCTGAAAAATTTTTAAAAAAATAGCACTTACAACATTTTTGCTTTGGCTCACTTTATTTATAGAATAAATAAATTATAATATAACATGAGCTTTTGCTGTAGCAAAATTTTTTATTTAAAAAATTCATAAATTATAATTATCAAATTAATCAAAATTAATCAATTTAATTTAATTAATGTTGCACGAAAATATTTTCAATTAGATATAATTATCATTAGCTTCTCTCTTAAGAAAGTTTACTGTATTCAATCAAAGAATAAGAACATGTATTATCAGATTATTTTCGTAAGAAATTGAGTCTATCGTTTATGATGTAGAATGTAGAGGAACATTAGTTTGATGTATAATGTGTTTGCCTCTAGCGATATATGAATCTCTGCAGTGTTCAAAGAGAAGCATATGTGCATAAATAAACTTTGAGGACGCGAAATGATCGGCATGAATCTGCTTACATAGATACCTGCCTGATGTTTTCTTAGCGTGGGCTAAAAATATCATTCTAGATTTCGGTTTTAAGCAATTTGCATTTAAGCAAATTATACTCTTGGACGTACGCCTTCCTGTTAGCGAGGAATATTGCCAATACTGTTTATGTTCTGATTTATTCATTAACTCTGCATTTTCCTTCGCATTTCTACTTCTTTCTTCTGATATTATTAAAATGAATGTAATCGATTGAAAAACCCTTGCTGCCGATCTCTGCGACATCGTCATTTTATTAATTCATTTCTATTATCCAGAAAGGATACGAGTTCTTAATTTTTAAATTATTAGAAAAAGTTATAATTGGATTACATTTGATATTGGAAAAAGTTCATTCATATCTTCATTATTATTAATGTTTAATCGATTTTACACTAGCAACCAACAACTATCTACTAAATTTCATATATCGTTTAACTAAATTTAAATATATCATTATTTTAATTGTTTTAATGAAATTAACCTAAAAAATTACTAAAAACTAAGCTACAAAAATATATCAAACTTATTCTACATGACAAAAATAACAATAATTTTCGCAGTTCCATTAATATTTCTTTTACAAATATATTCTTTAAATCTTTTATGAAAAGAATTTTGAGAAAATAAATTTTTTAGAACTGACGAAATTTTGTATAGAAAAATAAAAGATACATATCTATAGATATTATTTAAAAGAATTTAAAAAGATAAAATAATTAGATAAAAAAATTTTTCCAATTCTCATTGATATAGGATTCTTGTTACAAATATAACATAAATACATATATCAAATATAACATAGTTTTACCCATCCTATCCATTAGCGCACTCTCTCCACCAATCACCTTGTCAAAAAGAAAGACCAGGTTTTCGTGGCGAGCGTGTGTCTCATATAACCAAACGTCAAGGGTTGTCGCTCATCGCGAAAGTAGCCAGTCGAATCGAGGGATTGTTCACCCAAAGCGGACAGACTAACAAACTTTTTTCTACAGGACTTCAATCATTATCAACATGAAGTCGACGCGACAAAGGCAGAATGGATTTCACTATATAGAGAAAGAAGAAGGGAGGGAGGGAGAGAAAGAGAGAGAGATGCGATAGATAAAACAGACTGTTTACAGGGCGGATAGTTTCGCGGAAGGGGTTGAAGGCTTCATGGAACGGGGAAAAGCACGGAAACGCCGATAACGAGCGTCGACTATGAAGAGTCGATCAATACCACCGTTTCGAGAAATCTACGTCGTCTATGACCATTTTCTTCTTCTATTTCTTCTTCTTTTGCCTTATCCTTAGCTTCTTGATTTGATCCGATAAAAGATTGGTTGTAGTTTCTTCGGGAGATTAATTTTATTGAGAGATCTTGCTAACGAATGTAATCGAAAATGAAATCGAATAATCGTAGAAAGAAGAAAATTAGAGCGCAATAATTATTCGATGAACAAGACAAATTAAAAATTTTTTTATTGCATAAAGATAAATTGCGCATTGGAAACAATTTTGTCGGCCAATACAGAACGCGAAAATTGTGGAAAGAAATTATCATCTTCAACATCATCTTCAACTGATTGCCATTGAAGTTTTTGCGTAACCGTAATATGAATAAATGAGAAAATATGAAGAAATTAATAGTTACGATTTCTTTGTTCAATTTTTGTATTTGTAAACTTTTCAGCCATTCATGTATTGTTATATCCTTACTTCGACTATCCATTTTATCACCAATACTCTCTCAATTAAATTTACAGTGACTTTTTAAATATTATAAACAATAGTAAAATGACTGTTGTATGAACAAATATTTTAAATTAATTGTTTCAGTGTCTGGAACGACGAAAGAAGAAGAGATGGGGATATCTTCGGTTACAGAAGGAACTACCGTAGTTCTCGGCGCAAAAACAAGAACAGGAAGCGATCCTGGAGGAGGTATAGATCTATTAGCAGCCCTGCAGCTTCATAATACTACTCGACAGGGCGTTACGCAGGTGCCAGGTCTGGTTAGATTGAAACCAGCCTATTATCTTCAGGGTAAGTCAACTTTATTATTTTTTTTTTTATATTTTCGGTTCAATTCACGAAATCTTAAAAGAAAAATCATCGTGTAGATCAGTGATTTGCAGCTCACTGACTTATAGTCAAAAATATAAAATTATATTTTCTATTTTACACAAACTAAATAAACGCAGCTAGAACAATTTTACTTATTTTTTAAAATGGTCCTCTGAAAATAATCCTTAAAAAAGGTGTGCACATATATTATCATTGATATAGATGATTGATAAAAGAATTCTTGGATATTGCAAAACAGTAATTTTTATTTTGATAAACAATATTCTGCAAAAAAGAATCACTTGTTTTACGGATTCCTATTCAATTTCCAACAGACAATTTAATTTCTCAACAAAAAGTTTTATTAGAAGTTTTATTAGAAGTTAAGAAGAGATACAATTTTAGAAATTTGACTTAAAATGTTAGTATTTTGAGAATACAATAAAAATTGATTAAAGCACGTTATGCTTGTTATATACAGACATAAGAGGAAATGAAGCTTTTTATTTGATTTACACTCCTTCAAAGCTACAATATATATATATATATTACACGATAAATCATAACTCGTACACGAAACTGCCACTTCGATAACGCTCTCTTAACCTAAATATTTCCTTAATTTGCATATCACCGGGGCTTTCTTTACGCGAGCGATTCTCCTCTCAGTCCTCATATAGCACATTGCAATTATTATGTCTTGTGAAGACGATGATTGCATTCTTTGAATTATAATTCACAAGACTTATCTCCATTATATTCCACGAAACTTTGCCACGAAATTCACTTCAGAAATTAAATTGAGAATATGAAAGATGATAAAATACGCGCGAAACAAATTATCTTGAAATATGAATTCTTATTGAAGACATTTCCGTGTCTGATTTTATAGTGTCATAATATTATATTTTATACTATAACATTATTTTAAAAAATTTACGCATTTATAATAACTTGAAAAATATTGAATATATTTCTATATGTACTTTCTAGATAAATTTCAAGTATTTTTTATATTTAATGCCATGTATATAGTTAGAAAATTTGTATTAAATTTAAAACATATTATGTATCCATTCAAATTTTTGTGTTAATAAAATAAATATATTTTGAAATCACATAAAAATAATACGTAAAAAATTAATATAAAAATATAACATTGACATAATTTAAAGCAAATTGTGAAAACATATTTCATCAATAAAATTAACATTTATAATATATCAAATTAATACATTTTGTTCAATTATCTTAGAATTTTAAAAATACATTGTTTTTTTTATTTGTTCACTTGCATAAATTATGTTTTTTTATCAAGAGATGTATATCAATTTAACAAAATATTTAAATAACACAAATTAATACTTGGATATGTTAAAAATTCAACACAGAAATTATAACCGAGGACCGATTTTAACGCAAATACAAAGTGTGTTTTACCGTATAGTAATATAACAGATTGCAAGATTTAGGATTAATTTACAAGTCAATGAAGAATCTTGTTCTAAAATTAATTCTTTGAAAAATAGTAAACGACAAGCAGCAATGCCTCTTGATGGATGCATGTGCCTCTCATTACATGACGCTGGTTATGCAACGTGCGATTAATCGATATTGCGAAAGGTCAGTTTGATAGCACCGCCTACGCGTCGTCTCTACTCGCAGACGCCAAGAGGGTATTCCCCTATGACGAGTATCGATTCTTTCCTCGAATTTCAGGAAGTTGCCAATTTCACAGCATTTTCGACAACCAATAAATTCATTCTACTTGAAAATAGTACGCGGCTGATGTATAACGTAATAAATAACAATTATTAATTATTGTTACGTTTTTTAATATTTAATTTTATATTTATTTTTTCATGTAATGCAGAATATATATACAATGCTTTGTGAATTTGATCGTGTTTAAAGGAGTTAAATGATGTTCCTGTTAAATAGATGATCCTTCACATCGACGAGCATGTCGTCTATTCAACCCCGTAACATGATGTATCCAATTATATCGGGGCATCCCCTCGCCTTTCGGCGGCGGATGATGTCTAAGCCACGTGGGTGTGTGGGCGGGAGTGCAACGGCCGCGGAAAGCAGGCCCTGAAAGCAGAGAGGGGGGGGAGGGGGGTTGAAGTGCCGCGGGAGCAGGGTTTCCCCGAAAGAAATTTCAATTACACCGACGCCCTTCTTCAAGCTACACCCTCACAGGGTGCTTTCGTGGAAGTTAGGCAGACTCTTCGTTCGCAACATCGAGAATGTAAGGGGGAGTCCTTTTTTTGTTCTTCATATCGTCTGCGAATCCTTGTCGCTCCTACTCCTGCTCTCCAGCCGCCTCTTTCCGTTCACTCTTGCACGCACAATTTTTTGTCCCCCTCCCCCCCCCCCTCACAAATTAGAAGGCTACCAGATATAATCGTAATACAATTTCTTTTCTCTGCCTACGTCGCAAATGTTTGGTTTAATTCCCCCGAGGTCTTATTATCTGATTCAAATGCTGATGATCGATAAAAGACTATATTTATATCGCAATTTGAGAATGATAATTTAACTCTTTAGTTAATAAATGAGATAAGATTAATATCCTAATAAAGATAAAAGCATCCTGTCGAAGATAAAAACAAAATTATCTTGTACTTTAAATAAATTTGAAAAGCGATTATACTAATATATAATAATACTCTTAATGATCAATAAAAGTTTACAAAACTGAACTTAAAATTGCAATATTAATAATTTAATTCTAGGATTCATAATTAAAAATCGATCTATTGCAAACTAAATCAAGCTTCTGAAAAAAATTCTGATTTTATCTATTGAAAACAAAACAGCAACGAAGAAATATTCGCCCTATTTCCTGTACATTTTTATTATCTTTCGCTGTCGCATGCAATAAGTCTCTCACCCCACTTCGATCATTCTGGATGGATACACAGAGAAGAGAAATTTCTTTAGGATTAGATTTATCTCGTATGAACTGATGGATCTTAACAAGTATTTGCTGCAGGACAAAGGACGAAAATGATATACAGCGACACGTGTCGGAGTTTTCTCTGAACTTAGAAAATAGGATCTACCGACCCTCTTTTGTGCTGCTTGGATAAGGGATTTGATGATTTCGACAATTCGGTTGAAGTAACCACGAGATTCTGACACAAATTCTCATATCTTATTTACCAAGCTCGCAGAGTTTTTTATTAATTGCTCTTTATGATATCCCAAACAAAAAAAAAGTTTCGCAGCAATAAATATCTCTCTTTGATACTTATTTAATTTTTGCGATGGAATTAAAACGTAGAAGATGAGACAGAAAAAGAAGAAACAGAAAAATAAAATAGAGAGATTTAATCGTTATATAAATATTTTACGATGCTATTATAAATTGATCAAATCGAGACACGCGAATTTTGCGTTGTCACGTTTAGACTATGTTTATCGATTATTTGTAACTTTTATAGGTTGCCCTGACTTATAAAAGAATGATATTATATTAATGATAATAATATAAAAATTTGATTACGTGAATAATGAAGTTAAAGATCGAACATTTTTTTACTATTAATTTATGACTTTTAATGCAAAGGAGAAAATAAATGTTTTCTAACATTATGATAGCTCAACTTGAATATCAGAAAAGAAATAGAAACATCAAGATTATCTACTTCTATTTTTTAATTTATCGAGTTTTATTGAAATTGAAAACGGGAAATTTGTTAACTTTGTTCTACGTAAGCATTTCGAATGCTTTGCTTATTCCCACAACGCACAAATATATAAAGGGTAAATAACCCTGACTAACTACCCTACAGGAAACGATCATTTTTCCTGCTCGAAACTGCAGCCAGTCTTCGCGTAGCGAAAACAAAATTTCACGGTCAAATTATGGTTTCTGCCCGTGTCAGTTCGAGTGCAAGGGTTGGCTCGTGCGTGCCAATTCGCGCGGAACGATTTTCTTCGAGACGAGTGAGCAGCGCTCGGTAGGGATGTTTTCTCGCTGGTCGGTCTACCTTTCTCCTTCGGTCGCCTAGACCGGTGGTATTACATTATAATTAAGCGTGCGCGTACGTAATTGCTCGACGACGTCGTAGCCGCGGATCGGCGGCCCTTCGGCCCGTCGTCGTAGGTGGCGAGACCCACGCGCAGAAAGGCACCGACGTTTTATTATCGGTCGGGTGTCCGGTTACTCTGTGCACACCGACGCTGTATCTGAAATTCGAGGCGCACTTTGCGTCGCGAGAAGCCAGCCAGCGGCACTGCGCTGCATTTTACATGCGGCAGTCGTGTAATGAGGTGTCCCTTATTTGGACAGGATCCTTTTTCGTATAAAAAGAAAAAAACCACGCATTTCGCCGCGTAAAATCGGAAATGGAATCTTCATCTACAAAATAAAAGCAAAAGTCTCGAAAAGAAATTATTTTAAAAATTATAATTTAAATTTGTAGACTTATTTGATAAACGACAATTTATATAAACGAGATTTAAAGTTTAATTATTAGATTTAATTGTACCCGCAGATGCAATCTAATTGAAAAAAAGAGATGAAGTTAGTAAATTTAAAATTCCAATTCCGAAAGATATTTTCTATTACATTCATCCTATAATTATATGTGCGCAGCTGCGGGATTTCTCGTTTGTACGTGACACATTACACGATTCGCTTAATGATGATGATATTGAAACCACGATAAACGGAGAGTAGGATTGTCGATTGCAGTGGCTTAGTTGCGGTGTAATTTGCCAAATGGCCGTATTAATCTGTCTAATGGATAGCTACTCGGACAAGCAGCAACCATTCGGACGCGACGTGTTAATTGAATATGCATTGAATATGAATACAAAGTATATCTATGATCGATTTGCACATCATGTGTTTCGATAATAATAGAATTATACGTTATAATTTGTATTCGCGAGAAGAAATAGAACACTTATAATGTCCTGTTAGATAGGCTATTTCTATTACATATCTATTAAACATAAATTTTATTTTTTTAAACCTTTAGATATTTAACAATTAAATTTTGAGATATTTTAAAACGCAAATTATTTATGACAATTATGACAAATAAAATAAGTTTATAATATTTTCATTTATCACATAATATAATTATATAATGAATACATTATATATTTAATTATATAATTATATTACATTGGTTTTAATCTTGCCTGTAATAAATAGTATAATTATACATTATAGTTTTCTACTATTATTAACTTATGTGAATTGTGTAAAATTGTATAAAACGATATTAAAAGAAGATTATATAATATATTCATAGAATATTTTACTGGCCCTTTGTTATTCCACTATTGGACTGTTCATTTTGTTGAACGTGTTTTCGTGAACAGGAATTTAGATCCGGAAGTTACAAACAATAAAAATTTTCACGTCAATACGATTACGTAACGGTTGCGCAGAGAATCTGCGACTAACTACTCTCCAAAAATTCGAGGTGGCCTACATCGCTATACTCTAATCTCCATCGCCAAGTCGATAGTTCAGTTCTCGCATTACTGCAACCAGTAAACGATCGTTCCGTTTTAACACATGACATTTTATGTAATACTGAAAGTGTTGTTATTTCACTTCCATGGATGGAATTCTCTTGCTATTTACTTCGTTATTTAGTGAGAAAATATGGCAAAATATGACAAAAAGTTTTAGTAAAATTTTCTCGATACTGTGAAAAAAATATATATCAAATAAATTGAGACTAATTAATTAAATAATTAATTAAATATATATTATTAATACTCATACATAATATTTTGATGAATATTTAAATTTCAAATTAAGTGAAAAAAAGATATTAGCATATTTATACTAGACAGTATTTTATATATTTCTGTCCAAGAAGATATTGTTTATTGTTAAAGAGCGGTATCATATAATTAATTCTTAGCATTGAATTATATTACATGAATAATGCGCACACTCTCTGTCAATAAATTTCAAAGTGAACAGAACTACAAATAAGCAGCTTCGATTAAAACATTTTCCAAATACTCATGTATTCTTGATTAATTCTTCATTATTTTTCAATATCGCTTCTCTCACTACGCGACTGAAAAGCATATCTTCTGCCATAATATTGCCTCGTAAATAATGTCGCTCGCCGTGCTCTAAATTCGAGGCAGACCGCTTTCCGGAAGGTTCAACCTTACCTGAAAGGTTAAAAATTCAAATCAGCTCCGCATCGATTTCAAGCACGGCATGCGACAGGCCTTCCTATAGACCTAGAATGCTTTCACATCCAAAAATCTTCATATATACATAATATCTAATGATAAAAAGCTATACACAGAACACCTTTATATTCTCGCTTGAATATGTTTAATTTAAGGCACAGGATGGAACTTAAAAATACTAGAAAGAATTGAATATGCTATACGGATTTCTACGAGAAAAATGCTGTATAAAATATACAGTTAAGAATTGCGGAGCACAGTCAGCCGTCTTGTCGCACTGATCATTGTGTTTTACTACTTCCAGGCGAAGAGAGGGAGCTCCGACTAAACGAGGAGAACTTCGAACGGGCGGCCGCGTTACTCCGGCGGGTTCCGGAATTCACTATAGCAGCCGCGCTGCGTCAAGAGGAGGCCAATTCTGGGACGATTGTAGCCTTTGCACACGGGAACAATAGGTATAAAATATCGAAAAATTTCTTCCCATTCACTCCGCAACACTTTGCAATGCCGTTTGGAAATTTTGGACTTGAAACAAACTACGAGTTATGACCTATTTCAAACGCTAAGAGTGATATAAATCGCGTGGAGGAGAGAAATCTTTCGGGCATATTATTTAATAAAATATATCACAAATATAAAAACATATTGATACGTGAAATATGAGATGATCAAAATACTTTTATAGACTATTAAAAATTACAAATGAAATACGACAGATCATTCACGAATAACTGTGGAATAGTCTGCATTTTACGATTTGATGACATCATACTCTAATGATTACAGCACAATAATTCCGCTGTCGTTTATATTTGAAATAATGATGTCTACATTACTCGGTACATATAACTAGGATAAAGAATTATTACCCATTCAACAATAAAACGCTTTTATTGTTAAATAATATCGCCGTGGCGAGATTGTCAGGCAACAATTGTACATATGCATTTTGTTTCTCGTCTCGTCGCTTTGTTAAAAATTGCTTCTCTGCTTTATAACTTTGTATGCATCGGCTGTAAAAGAAGTTAGTATGTCAATTGTCGAGCGAGAGTGAAGGAGCACTCAACTCAATACTGCATACTCCTTCGTCAGTACTTCGATAATACGATCTACCTGTTTTTCGCCTAGCTGACACAAATTGGATAGACTTACGCTCGTATATATTAACGTACCGCAACTATAACTAATATAGAACTCAATAAGCTTCTTAAAGGTCAATAAATTTCTCAAAACCTAATTACGCGTTGCCTATAACTACAGCTCAGTGGCGGTAGCTAATTTAAATGTCTTGATAAATTCAGATTATAACGTAAATTAGAATAATGCTCTTAATAAAAAATTTCAGAATTATTATTGTAATTATTATGATATTAATAATAAATTAATAAATCAGAAAGAGAGTTCACAATACAATCAACAGACATCAAATGGTATTAAAAGACGTAATTATAATATTTAAGTTTATATAATTCTTTACTCCAATTTAAAATAATTTAATATATCATATATCATATATTACATTTTATGACAGCTTTAGATTAAATTCTGAATAATTCATATAAGTTCTAATCGGCAAAGTTGAATTGGCAATAAATAGAATGCAATATGCGTTAGGTATTTGGAGCTGCAGAGCAGCGGACGCAAGGACGAGCTTCGACTTCATTATGTATCACGCCGCGACGGAACGGTACATGTTGAGGCGTTTCCTTTCCGATTAGCCGATGGCGCCTGGCACAGGGTCGCCTTGAGCATAAGCGGCTCGCAGGTCGAGCTGCTAGTCGACTGTCACCCTTTGTACAGGCGACTGCTGAGACCTGGTCCACCCGACACCAATTTCACTCTGCCGCAGCTCCAACTCTGGGTAGGACAGAGGAACGTCAGGCACTTTCTCTTCAAGGTGAAGCCACACATTTTACTGCATAAGTCTTCCCATATTGCTTTCTATTTCTTTTCTATTTAAAATCAATATTATTTAATTATAAAATTTGAATACTAGAATAAAATTAGAATTTATTTCTGCTAACTTAATTTTTATCAATAAAAACATAACCAAATTTTTGTTTGATTTAATTAAAACATATTTCTCTTAATATTCACAATGGTTTCACATCTCGAACTAAGCTTTCTGTATCATTTTCGCACACTACAGGGTGCTTTACAGGATGTCAAGTTAATAGCAGGACCTCACGGTTATCTTTCCCAGTGTCCTCAGCTCGACTCATCTTGTCCTACTTGCGGTCAATTTTCGATATTACAGAATACTGTGGAACAATTAATGCACAATCTCAATGAATTGACTCGTAGGGTGAGTAATTTGTACGTTTACACAGACTCTTATGTCGAAGCTACGAGATTTGATCAATATAAATTAAATGTAAATTACATAGGTATATGTATTGCTATAATTTTATGATATAATTATGCGGAATATTTCTTTATAGTTTATGTTTAATGCTTATTTACAGACTGTTCTTCAGTAATCGTCTTCAGTAATCAACTTTTTAAGAATTATTCTTGTAATAAACACTTTACTGCCTTTTATCAATAAAATATAAATAAGACAAATTATTCATGGACATCCTTCCTTTCAGCTAGCCGCTGCAGAGGGCAGGATAAGTAAAGTGGAGGAGTGCGAGTGCCAAAAGTCCTGTAGGGTGAATGGTACTATCCACGATGACGGCGAATCGTGGTCAAAAGGTTGTCAACATTGTTCCTGTCTTCACGGCGAGATCGAGTGTAAACCTACGTTCTGCACTCCGGTCACTTGCAAGAATCCCATCATTCCTGAGGGACAATGTTGCCCGATTTGTCTCAGTAAGTGAAATATAATACTTTTATATTTTTTCTCATCCTTTCATATTACAATTCACAAATGTATTTCTTTAACACTTTATAATTTGTGGTCATTTTTAACAAAAAGAAGCTTCTATTAAACCATTGATTTCTAAACATTAATTTTAAAGCTTTGGCAAGATTCTAGAATTCATAACATACACTAGGGTTCTTGTCATCTTTTGCTCAGCGCACGGTACAGCTTATCATTCATATTCCATATTTCTTGCTTTTGGAACATAGCATAACTTCTTGGCATCTTGGAAAGAATAACTCTTTCGATTGTTCTAATATATCGCTTTTACGTGAATCTACTCCCTTATTTTCACGCACGCAACTGACCGATTAGCTGACGTAGCGTGTTTCGTGTTCAGTCGTCCGCTTCCGTCTCGTGCCTAGTTACTTATCTCGCCATTCATATTCGCCTTCACAGGACAATGTTACTTGCATGGCGTAATTTACGATCATGGCGAGAGGGTCTCGCCGAAGCAGTGCGTCGAGTGCAACTGCTACGACGGTAGCTTCACCTGCACGAGAATCGACACTGACACCAAATGCCCACCACTGCCGTGTCCACCCAGTGAGCAACTCAGCGTGGCAGAAGAATGTTGCAAGTTTTGTCCAGGTACGTTTTCATGTTTGGAAAACTATACGCGGTAATAAATATATTAATGATTTCAAATTCATATTTTCAAAATGACAAAACATTTTAAGTTTTATATAGATACAAGTCGATTATATATAAACAGCCAGTTGATAGTTTCGTCAACAGAGTATCTTTTTTATAAAACACAAATTCTCGTTGTAAAAATAAAGGAACATTATAAAATTTTTCATTTTCAGACATTAAAATTTAGCGGATTTTGAAATTTTGAATAAACGTTATAATATCGGGATTGAAAGAATGGGGCAAGCATGAAAAGCAATAAAGCTTTGCGGAACAGTAAAGAAAGCGCATAACTTGCGTGTCATTAACAGCTCTAACCCTCTCATGCATGGAATTTCTTTTCTGGCGACTTTCAAGTCTTCTTCCTTTCTGCTGGTTTAAATAAATACGCATATATCATATCATACTCATCATAAACTAACAATTATATTAAGAGAAATATTTATATTAGTTTAAATAGAATAAGATAATTTTAATTCATGAGAGTTTGTTACTCTCCGTTGTCTAATTAATTTAGTACTAATACAATGTCCATTACGTATGGGAGGGTTACTGATGTCAAATCGGGCGACAATTTTCTGTCTAAAATCGCTAAATCGCTATTTAAATCTAACCTCCGTATTTGCATGGCTAACCCAATTTAACCAGGGGTGGACTACTGCGCGAAGGGCCACAAGTGTCATACTAACGCGTCCTGCCTGAATCTCCAGACGACCTATGCCTGCCATTGCGATATCGGTTTCCAGGGGGATGGTCTTAACTGTCACGGTACCTAATCCCTACCTAACTTGTATAATTAATCGTGCGTGAAGTATATTCGTCGGACTTAAGCTCCAGACACAATGCGAGGGAATAACGATAGCGATAGAAATTACACAATTTCAGCTTATCAGAAATTGCATAATCCGATATATCCGATTTCTGATAAGTGAAAATCGTTATTTTTATCGTTATTCTTTCGCATTGTATCTGGGATTTTATTCTCGCATAAAAAGCATGCGCGAATTTAATGTTGCTAAAATTATTGCATTGAGCTTTTATCTGATTTTAATTGAATGAATGTTTAAAAATTCTATTTTTAATAATGTGTAATTTATACTTCTCATCTATTTTTGTTAATTAAATTAATAAATGAATTTTAGTGTTTTTTTTTTAAGACAAATTATATTTTTCGTCGCTACTAAAAATTTTGTTATATAAATTTTTTATATTTTATAAAACATATAATAGTATATATTGAATATTTCTCAGCATCATTGTTTTACACCAAAATATTAAATATAATTATAATTTGTTTTATATAAATTTTATAATTATAATTCTTGTGTAAGAAAAGTATTTGCAATAATATTAAATAAAAATTCGTCATATCTTCTTTAATGTCTTATTTTATTTAGAAATTTCACTTACACAAATCTTTTTTTTAAATGTGATAAGTTAAATACGAGCATTCATATGACTTCGTTGATTATACGATCAATGATATTTTCTTTTCGTCTCGGTCATTCAGACGTGGACGAATGCAAGCAGCAAGGTGGATCGAACGGTCACTACTGCAACGCGAACACGAAGTGCGTCAACGTGATCGGTTCTTACACATGCGAGTGTCTTCCGGGTTACTATAGAATGGACAAGTTCAACTGTGCCGAGCTAGATGAGTGCGCGACTGGTCAGCACTTGTGTGACGAGCACGCCACATGTGTGAACACTAATGGTAGCTACTACTGCATCTGCAAGGACGGCTATACCGGCGATGGTTTCACATGCAAACGTACAGTATATCGCCTTTATATCGATAGAGCATACTTTAAGAGTTTCTCAATATTCGAAGCGACAACTCACAATATTATTCTGAGACTTTTCTTGGGTCCATTTTAATAATTTTATTAAACAAATAAACAAATTATTGTGTAATAAAACGTAAAGATAATAATTTTCATTATTGAAATTTATATTAATTTGAATTAATCTAATTAAATGTTCTAATTTAATTAAATGTTTACTATTTTACGAATGAATTTATGAAACTATATATAGTTATAGCAATTTCTGAAATAATTTCTGAAATAATTTTTAAAATTAATTCTGAGTGAATATTCTATCAAATTGTTGAAAGTAGAAAAAAATTTGAACCCATCTTCTTTATTGAAATGTTCGTTCTTCGAGCGAATGTATACAATTGCAACGGGATATTTTCATCAACAAATAAAATAGTAAAAGTAGATTTACTAAAGTGAAAAATGTTTATTTTTCTCCAACATATCGTTTCGCAAAAACTATGAAAAAATGAAAAGATATTCTCATCGCTGTTTAAGACTGATTGATCGATTCTTTTGTTCTCAGAGAGAGTTAATCACATAAAAAAATTATTTTTAAACTAACGATAATAAAATTGTATTAAGTTGCATTAAAAATCAAATCTTAATTTAAATTTGATGAAAAATATGGGATAGAAGATAATCGCAGTATCTTTATTTTTTAAAGTAAAAAAAGTCTTGAATATGAAGTAAAATTGTATTTTTTTCTTTGCAGCTATGTGCAATCAGACTTGCCAGAATGGTGGCGAATGTGTGACACCCGGAAGGTGCTCCTGCCGACGTGGTTACATCGGCAACAGTTGTGAACTCGACCTGGACGAGTGTGCCAGCGATCTGCATCGATGTCATCAATCGTCCACGTGTTTCAATATGCCCGGCTGGTATTACTGCCGGTGCAAGCCTGGCTACAGAAGCGCTCTGCACGAGAGCACTCAGGGCACGCAATGCGTCGATATTGACGAATGTAACGATCTAACGATCGAGAGGAGGCACACGTGTCATCCTACCGCAAAATGCGTCAACACCGAGGGCGGCTATGAATGCGTATGCCCACCGACGAAGGACCTGGAAGAGTCCGGAAAAGAATGCAGACTCAGTGAGTTCACTCATCGCGTCTACAATCAAGACATTCGTCTCTTAGAGTAAAATTGCTCGAGAATTGTATGGAGAATTGTATGCAAAATACAAAAAATTGTTACACTACTATATTGTAATTTTAGGTTGCTGGTTCGAAAATCGGGAAGTTACCAACGGTGACACGTTGGCACCGTCCGGAAATCCTTGCAGGAGATGCACATGCCAAGACGGCGTGATCACTTGCAAGGATCCCATATGTGACTGCAGCGCACCGGGAAGCCACAGGGATAAGTGTTGTCCTCAATGTAATCCCGCCGCGTCCTGTAGGCATCAAGAGCTCCATCACCTAGTCTTCAGAAGCGGAGAACGTTGGATATACCAATGTCAGACTTGCGAGTGCCTGGTAATAAAACCGAATTACAATATATATATCTGTCCGCACGACAGACTTGTGAATAAAATAAACGAATTACAAGAATATTTTAAGCAACTGATCTCTTCAAATCACAAATCCCATATCGTAGTTTCATATATGAAAATGTGATTCTTTAAAAAAAAAGATAATAGTTTGATTTTGAATTTTCTATGAATTATCGTACGGTCTTTTGTAGTACGGCGAAATAGACTGCTGGCAGATGGAGTGTCCACCGGTGACCTGCTCGAATCCCGTGACCGAGGAGGGTGATTGTTGTCCGCGCTGCGAGGACGATCCTTGCGCTCGTGAGGTGTTAGTGAACGGTACCTCGTTCACGGTTCCTAGTCGTCCCCGGCCGTGCAGCTACGCCGGCATCATCCATGATAGCGGCAGTTCCTGGCAGGATCCCCACGACAAATGCACCACATGCGAGTGCAAGGTAAGAAGAAGGATCGGACATGTCACATCGCAGGACCCGCGATCGCCGGTCTTTGACCTGATCTCATGCGAGATCTGAAGGATACGAATAGGATAAAGGGGGGAATTCGCCGGAGAAGGACGTCATGGGCACGGAAGACATGAGGATGATCGCCGCAGAATCTGCTGAATCTTTTCCACATTTCCATAAACTTTTAATAGCGTTCTATTTAATTTTAGTAATATAAAATGTGTTGTATAACGCACAATAACAATTTTTTACGTGCGCTTAATAAGATAATGTATTTATGTATTTTTTCATGTCTTCCAAGTAACTGTGCAAGGAGATTATCCCAGTCATAAACAAAATATTTGGTGATGTATTTTCTCGATTTTAAATTGTTAACAACGTGACAATGTTACATAATGAAAACATTGAAATGCAGATCATCCTAACGAGATCTTAGTACCCATCGCACTCACTTCTCTTGCGAATTCAAGAGCTCAAGGTCAGTAAATGAAAGGAAATATTGCCTCAATTTAGCCGTGGATCTGTCATGTGCCTATTCAATTGCGCTCGCTGTACTATGCCAATGTAAGATGCAAGAAAATCGCTGTGCAGGCGTCCATCGAATATGTATACGTACATGGCGGAGTATTAATACGTGCAAATCGTATCAATTTCATTTTCGTTCGTTTCATATTAAATTTCTTTCACAACGATAATTAGCATTCATTCTATCATCATCATTGTTATATTATTTTCATATAGAATGATTATTGTTTATTCTAACACTAACGTATTTAAACAAAATTAAATTACGTGTTAATTTTGCGTATTATTATAATTTTTTTCAAGATAAAAAAATTTCATGTAAAAAGATATTCAATCAACGAGAGATTAATTTTACTTCAATTACCGAATCATATAAATACGCGAACGTTTTACAATCCATTATATTAAAATTTCCACCTTCTTAGCATATTTGATCAAACTGTGCGCCATACAAACATAAAATTATTATACACACAAACATCTATTTATCATTTTACTTTTACTCGCTCTTTTTATTCTCTATCTGTCTGTTTTACTTGTCGTCAGTAGGTAATCCTCGAATAGTACAAGGTACATACATACTGACTGTCCTCTTTTTTTTTTCGTGCAGTATGCCATTTGTTTTTGCGGTGTGTATTAACGCGAATCGATTTTGCAAAGCTGAACGCTAAAATTTTATTAACTGTATGTCGAGAAAAGAAGAATAATGTTTATGTTGAAATCTAATTTCTCATTTGCATGAATTTAACTAACCAATTGAACTAAAACTATTTATAAAAGCTTCAGTATTTTGCAAAAAATATGTACAATATAAATATATGATATCATATTAATATAATCAAACAATTTATCTATTTATTTATCTATTTTCTGAATTTTTTATTCGATTGAACCCTTACATTATCCATTATTATAATGGTTAATTTATAATCAATATTATCTTCTCTCTCGGCGTACATTAATGCGTCGTGCTAGCCTTGTCATTATACGATTTCAGCGCTGTACTCACCAATGTAAATTATTCAAAGTTCATAGTTATATACATAGTTTTATACATTATTAGACACATCCAGGGGCGTCCCCAAGCTAGCCTAAGATAAATGTTATTTGTTTTTCAATGCCTGCCTTGCACGTGGCAGCGTTCATCGTATATTTCTCCTTGTAAAAGAAGAAATAAATATAGGTTTTTTAATTAAATCTTAGATTTTTTTTAGATTATAAAATGATTATCTCCTTCTAAATTCAAGTCTTTATATTAGAAAATATTGAGAATTTATTTAATTTTTAATGTTCATTTTTAATGTCCTTTTTTAAAAAAAAAAACCTGAAATTATCAGTATCTTATAATGAAAGGTAAAGAAAAATGCTATAATTAATTGAGCATAATCAGATTTTGGGCAGAAGTAATCAAATATCTAGAAGAGCGTGATTCGCAAAATTCCTTTTTAATGAAAAAATATTACGCTTCATATGTGTAGAAATTATAGATATGGAATGCGATCGAATACTGCCACGGCCGGTGAGAATCCCGGTTCGTATTATTTACGTCAATCTCAGAAAAAAAATTCTGAATTTCTCTTTGTTCCGTTTTCTCTTTGAGAAAACTCATGGTTCCGCTTCTTTGCCAAATGCTTCGCTCTCGTTATCGTCCTATTATCATCCTGAATATGAGACAAGATATTTGTATTTCAGAACTTTTCGCTTAACCTCAGTTGCAGAAACTATAAAATAATAATATTATATAGGGTTTGTGACGGATGATTATATCAGTAATTTAACAATTTAGAATGTATATTATTTATGAAATTTATGAAATTCTAAGTTTGTACATATATACACACATACTGTTCCTATTTTTGTTCGTATTTTTCATAAAATTTGATTTTTTGTAGATTTCATAATTATTTTATAATTAATATTAACAATGAAATAATATATATGATGTTTCATACTTGTCGTTTTATCTTTCAGACTTTGAAAAGTGTTTGGATTCTCGAACCTTTCTTAATATAAATTGAATAAAATTTCTATTTAATTAAAATTTTTTTAAAATTAATTAAAATTAGCTTCCTTGTTACGTTCGCGGCTGAATTTTCCAAAAGCTTTTAACAATAATTAATTTCCTAATCACCGTCATCAAAATCTTAAATTCTCACTAATCTGGCTAATAAAAAATGATAAATCCGTAACATCATATACGTCAAATCGAGATTGAGCCGAGATCTCACGATCGCGCGTGCTTCGGGTCGGCCCTGCATGGATCATTTTATTAGTGTTTACCGCCCGGCGACGATTAATAGAAAACGGACTTGACCTCACAGTGATCGAGTGTGTATCACGACCTTGACCCCGTCGATCCGATCCGCGATCTCCTAATCGTCGGTCGACGACAGTCTAGCATCGTGCCGCACGTTCAATCAAGAGCGGCGGCACGGTTTCATCAGTGGGTGACATTGGCAACGATTGGCCACCAGAATGGAATTCGACAGAATGATTCCGCTGGCGCCTAGGCCAATCATATTAATCTTCTAAGCCGCAACGATCGCGAATGTGGATCGACGTGGCGCAGAGAAAGGTCTTGGTCACGTATAGGATAAATAGCGAGGGAGGGATATAGAAAGGGGAATTGCGCCAAAAAAACATTGTCTGCCTGAGACTATGCTGTTGTAAATTAACCCCGCCATCTTGCCCGAGATGACTAACCTCATATAGCCTAACAATGGGTATCCTTGCAGGTGCCGTACTGCGCCCAATTGGTGAGCAATAGCGCGTGTTGTGTGCATCGGTAATCACGTCACTTCTACCTCACCTATAATCTCTACTACCTGCCTCTTCTCTTCTGTCTTTATTGTGTGCTGATTAATGTACTACGACTAACGGAGTGCTCGAGTGCTTTCTTAGATCCTTCTCCCCTACCTCTTCTCGTCTACTTATATAGTAATTCTATCTTATTTTTTTGTTAACTCGAATATTTTATCTTTCCTGCTGCTTTTCATTTTTTTGAAGTTTCGCACTTTTGCTTGATTCTTGTTAATAATTTTTTTTCTACTAATTCTTTTCTTCTTTTTCATATTCTATTGTATTTATTAGGAGGACTATCAGTACTATCACTATGTTAATCGTCGCACGTTGATCATCATCCATACAGCACAGCTTATACTAAAAAAAAAATTTCTGGTTGAAACTGGTTGAACGAATCAGAATTTAGTAGAATTCTAGTTGAGATAACCAGAATTCTGGTTGATATAATATTTCTGGTAAAAATCTACTAGAATTCTTATTTTTAATTTTTACCAGATAATTATATATACAATTAGAATTCTAGTAGCCTTAACTAGAAAAGTCCGATTCATTCATTTTCCATCAGAATTACTATTTAATCCAATCAAATCATTCCATATATTTTTTTCAATGTATGGAAACATTGGTACAACAACGTTTACAATATTATACTGCAATATTGAAACGTTGCAATATTGTTGGAATGATCTGTGCTGTATGTAGAAGCTTTATCACTATTCGACAATGTTGAAGAATATATAAATATATCACAAGCACAGGGCATGTGCATTTGGTAGTATCTGAAGGAAAGTGTTCTCGACGTGACGTTGACGATCTTCTAGAGCGTATTTAAGAGCGTAGATTTCGGAATTAGTAGACAGAATCCATGATATTCTTATTCACTAAAAATTACTAACTGTTCGACATTTGACAGTTATGAACTATTACACCTTCGTGTTGAGTCTTATCATACAATCTGATAGCTAACTTTTATTATCCCAATTATATAAACGATTGATTAACAATGCCCATTCGTTTGCATTCGCATTTCTGCTCTTAATCTGAAGCTCTTTATTTGAAATATTCACATTACTAAAAATAAATCTGCATGAAATAATTTGCATGTTTTTTATCATTCAGTGTCGTGCACAATAAATTCGTTGACGGATCGAACGAGAATACAGCATATTATCTTATCTCATTCGTGGAAAGATCGATTGCACGTTTCGAAATTTGCATGCATTAACACACATATTCTTCTTACATATTTTATTTCCTACTCTCCCAATGTGCATTACTCCCTCTCACTTTTCTCTTTTTCACCTTTTTTTATTTACGCACACTCCGAGACGCACGGTCGTTCATGCAAAAAGATAAAAGAGATAAAGGCGATTTTCGGTCGGCAGATCTTTCTCATGTCGATCGAGGAGCATGGCGCACGGGGTGGCAGACGTGTAAAGGTGCCACAACAGAAGGAATTAGGAATAAGGAATAACGATTTCAACACTGAAAAAATTTCTGGTTGAAAATGGACGAATCAGAAATTTCTGGTTAAATTTATTAGAATATTTCTGGTAAAATCTACTAGAATTCTTATTTTTACCAGAATAATTATATTAATTAGAATTCTAGTTATCTCAACTAGAATTCTAATAAACTTAACCAGAAAATTCTGATTCATCCATTTTTCACCAGAATTACTATTTAATCTAATCAGACCATTTTCTTTTTCTCAATGAACTTATCATCAGAAATCGGATACATCGGAATACACAGGTCTGATAAGTTGAAATCGTTATTCCTTATTCCTGATTCCTTCTATTGTGGTTGCACTCTACATATATATATTTACACACACACGCGCGCACGCACACATGTGCACACAACACATATACAGACTGCGTCTTGGATTCGCGATTATGTTTGTTTGTACGTCTCTCTCTTTCTTCTTTTTTTTATTTTTTAAAAGAGTCGTTGTCGCACCTGAGCCTCCACTGCACCCTCCTCTGATCTGCATTCGAGATTCAGTAGAAGCACCAAGAGGTCTCTTTCTTTCTCTGTATCAACTTATCAAGCATCGATTCTGGCAAGATAAAAGTGACTCGCACAAAAATGCAAAATGTGAATAATAAAATACTGAAGATAGAATCAAGCTATAATACGTAACAGAATTAATATGGCGAATTCGATGAAGCACTAGTACACATTAGTATTAGAGTTGTTGTACACTGATTTAATTTGAGTATAAAAATGAAATGCAAATATTTCAAATTATGAAATACATATTTTACCTAATATAATAGTAGTTATGCCCGTGCCTTGCCGACATAGCATATGCAAGCGAACGCGTGAGACAACCAGCAAATGAATTATCTAACAAGATAGACAGATGTGGTGATTTGGATGTGAGCTGTCAGCGCGTTCGGACGTATCTCTCGATTTCTATTGCTTCATCTTACATTTTTCCGGTATTCTGTTCCGTATTCTTGATCAATAAACGCTTCTTGTTCTTTTGCTTAACATTCATGTTATTTATTTCGGTGATTCGGGAGTGTGTGTGCGCGATCTCGTAAATCGGCCGCGAGGGCGCAACAGTACAATAAAATGTATTGAGTATTTCATGATTTAATCAATTTCTATATTTATTTATTAACATGTTTTTTTATTTTACGTTATTTTGTGTACGACGGCTTTAATGTGTATCAGTGTGTCCAATCGAATTCGCTATTAGATTTTTCCATTAGATTTTAAATAAAATTCCGTCACCAAAATATATAGATATATTTAGAGAATATTGTTTTATATTAATAAGCGTCATGCAAGTATTGTGAACACATATATATATGTCATAAAAGTATCCTGCCAGGATCGTAGCGGAAAGTAGTGGAAACTTAGAGATTTGTCGCCGGGTATCAAAGACATACTATGGAAATTCATTGTTTTGCCCCCTTTCGAATGTCAGCATGAGTGTCCTTACAGTTTTTGTAATTGTGACCATTTACAAATCGTCTTCTTAACTGAGAAAAGGACGCCAGTGCGGGTGTGAGGAACGTCGCAAGGAAAGTTTCAAGGGAAGTAAAACGGGGATCGAATTTTGCACGTTGGTTTATTATCTCGCCACGGCGGAACTGATGCGGTATTGTTCTACGAAACAATGAATTACATACTATGGACACAAGTACCTGCCTCATTACAGATTGGAAAGTCTTGGCATTGAGTAATCGATTGATAGTTAACCCATTTGTTAACGTTATATTACGTAGAAAAATATAAAAGATTCCATTATATATTTTAATCCATTTATTATTAAAATAAAAATTCTTTAATATGTACATAACAAGAACACAAAGTACGCTAAATTATATCGTTTATGAGCAAAAAATTGACAATCTGATCGATAAAATTTCTAATATTATAAAAGGTACAAGAAATGGGTTAATTATATGACTTCTATTCAAACATTTTCTCTCTTTGTAAATATTAGAATAGCAAAAATGTCTTTTTTAATTAAATAATAAATTAGAATAAGACGTCATGATATTCTATTGCTGTGCAAAAAAAATTCTATATAGTAGTTAAGAAATATTCATTTTTGTTCGGAGCACACGATCGGTTCACGATCGCAAAGCAACTTCATGTTCATATCATTTCGTATATTTGCATTTTTCACTTTCAATATATCATTTTTACCACCGGTTGTCTTCTGAATCACATTCTCTTATGAATCATGCTGGCCAAGACTTTTCAATCCCGAATTGACAAACCAATGTCAATAATTATGAACAAAAAATTCTCTCCGCCGTGGCTAACCCAGTCTCCCACGAACCTCTTCGTAGGACGGGCAGCTTTGCTGCAGCTACGATTATGGCTGCGCTGGCGATTTGGGCAACGACAAACAGCAACGTTCTTCAATCGCTGTTCCTGAGCCTCTCATACGCCATCCACCGGATCATGCGGTCCAGTCGCTGGTCAACGATGCACCGGAAGCAGCTCTACCAGCAGCGGTCACTGGCACATCCGGCACCACACGCACCACCACTTCCTCCATCGCGAGCACCACTTCTCCTGTCTCGTCGCCCTCGCACTACTCGTCATCCTCCAGCATCAGCAATGACAACCCTCACGATCTCAGACAAGATCACGCAAAGGGCTCGCATATTTTGGCCATGTCGCGAGTCCAGCAAAGAGACATGGCCTATCATGCCATCAGATCACAACAATACCAGCAACAAGCGTCGACCACGAGACACCAGCAGTTCATTGCAGGCTCGACGACGACGTCGTCGACGGCATCAGAACGGTCTGCGGCGCCGTCGACGACGACGACGACGACGACGACGACGACGACGACGACGATAAAAACACCGCCCGCGACGTCTATCGGCGGCAGATCATTGTTGCGACGCAGCCAGTCATCGAATATCATCAATCATCACGGCAGTGCCGCCTCCGCTTTTTCTTCTTCCTCGTCGTCATCATCATCATCGACTCTCTCTGTGGTCTTGGCAACCTCAACGATCGAGGAGCCTGATCTACCGCTCGCGAGCGTCCCCGTGCAAAGTCCTATCCGCCAACTGGTCAGTCGCCGTCGCAAGGACAGCAGAAAATCTATTGTCCTTGACAGCGCTACTTGAGGGCCGTGGATCTAGAGGAAGATAGAAAAGAACGAACGCGACACATTTGGCAAGGCATTCCAGAAGGGAAACCCGAAGGATCTCCCATAATCGTCCGACGCACGTTGTCTGTCTATTACATTCGGCAAAAAGGGGGAAATAAGATCGATAGTTAGCGAAAAGGAGGTACAGGATCATTAGTGATGTAAGCGATGTTTGCGGAGAATCGGTGCCACGAGGAAGATTTATTCTTTCTGGAATCTGTTTAAGAATTCATCTGGCATTTCCGAGATCAACGCCTCGTCAATGGAGCTAAATCGACAATCGCATCACTGATCTTGATCCTAGTCCAGCTAGATTCTAGGTTCTTACGCTAAGATCGAAGTCGCTAATACTGTCAAGTTCGTGTTGTTGCGATCGAGTTGTTTGCGGGTGAGATCACTTAGTCGCTATTGACATCCGGACCTAGAACGCCGCGGGACGGGCTTATGGCTGAGAGCGCGTACGCGTCCACTTTTCTGCTTGAATTGTTCGCTCGAGCTGGTGACCTCGCCTTTGGTCGCCGGATGAACGTTGAGATGTTACTCATTCTTCGAGAGATAATCGGTGCGGAAATGACTTTCAAGATCAACATAAAGGATTTACGCACGATGATCAGCTTGCAAATTTAAATATAATAAATATGCAATAAGTATTGAATACAACAGCATGTGGTATTCTCTACTGAATCAAAGTGCAGATTAATCTCAATTGATTCCATTTGTAAATTTTGGCTAACAGCGATATTACCTGGATATTGACTTCTTACAAAACTTGTTTACGCCTCTTAGAGTACATTATAAATAACAGTATAACAAAAGAACTTTGTATTGTTGATACGAATAAATTAGAATTAATAAGTAAAGTATCTACATAAGCGTGAATAAGAATTCATACATCAGAGAGTTGAAGGCTACATATATTTTTTGTGAACTTCATGAATAACGTAGTATGAAATTTAAAAACGAATAAAATTTGCTTATAAATCAATTATTTTCTTCTTATATAACTATTAACTACAACAATTGCAACATCGTTAGTGAAACTATAGAATTGATACTGATTATTAATTTACGAATAAAAAATATTGCATAATTTGCAATTCACATTTTCACGATTTGATCATAGCGTAAATATTGTACCATCAAATTTTCACATCATCAAGATTGCGCATAAGCGCAATAAATAATTACGTAACGATATGAATAATTACGTAACAATATCAAATAAGTATCATAAAATAATTGCATGTAGCCAGAAAATTTCTAAATACTCCAAGCAGAAATATCTCGAATTCATACGAATTGATAGATTCGTAGGAACTATTTAATGATGTTGATTTTCGACACCGATTGTCAATCGAAACTGTGTCACGCGTCCTCCGTCATTCAGGATCATTGAGCGAACGAGGGCGCTGATTCGCTTTCGCAGAAGAAGCTCCTTTCGCGTATTTGATTGAACAAGTAGCGCACAATATTTGGGCCTTATAAAGTAAATTGTTGATGTTCCGCTAAACCACGCTAAACATTTGTATGTATGTATGTACGTAAACGTCGGCAAAGCAGGAACGATATATATATTTGTCGTAAGGAATTGATCCCCGACGGAGGGGAGGACACACACAGAGTGATGTATATTGTATGT
>NW_012130069.1:7773386-7785886 GCF_000143395.1 Atta cephalotes | reverse complement strand
TTCAGAGAATATTTTTAAAAAATATAAAGAAGCGTTTAATCAAATTTCTGTCAACTACGTTACTCATGACAATACGAAACAATACGAACAATATTGACAGTATCTTTAGAAGTTTAAAAAATACTGCCAATTTGGAATACTATTTTACCATTATCTTGTCGTTAGATACAGAATGTCGTACAACTATTAGTACAGATTCTGATTGCTTAAATATATATGTTTTAAATTATTAAATCGAGTTTGCTTAGCAAAAATTAATAGGGATCATTATTTGTCACAAGTTTTTCGTCAATGTTCAATATTTTGATAAATAGGATTTTTGTGCAGAATAAAATAAAGAATAAAGAGAACAATTTTTTACTTATTTATATCTTAGAATTTATTTATTGTATGTGTTGAAAAATTTAACTTATTGTTAATTTAATATCATTTTATCAAAATATTTTATTTTAAAATCATTTTATCAAAATATTTTATTTATTTCGATGCTAAAGAATGTTCAATATTTAAATTTTTTATTTTATCTTTTATTTTGTAGCATTTAAATATATACTGAGGATTTTTCTCTATGTAATTTTTATGACATGCGATATTATTGCAGAATTGATCGGAACTAATTAAAAATTAAAAACCGAAAATATAATCTGAGAACTGTAACAAGTTCAACTAGTATTCTTGACTAATTTGTTTGATTTCTTGTATTACTTATGATTTGATAATTTTTGTTTGTGTTCTTGTACTCTCTGAACCATCTACTTCGCTAGGCTCTTGCTAGTTCTAGTTGATTTATTATTATCCAATCAATCAGCTACTTACCTATAAAATAATCACAAAATAATTGTAAATAACTTATGAAGTTGAAGTTCAAGCTCTTTAAGAAAAATGTCACATTTTACAGTTATATTTATCTTATAATTACAATATTTTCGTAATTTACAAAGTTAAAAAAATTATGGAGATATTTGCAATTTCCGAAAGAAAAAGGAGAAGAGACAATGCGCAATTATGGTGAAATCAGACAAAACGAGGAGAAATTCGAGCTGAGAAAATATAAATGACGTCAAATGATACACGAGACACACGATTGAAAACTAGAGATAACCCATTATGTCTCAAAATTAAATTCTTTCGGAATTGAAATAATCAATAGAAAACTGATAGATTTGTCAGTAGAACAAGATAGTCACTCTTTTCAAACACTCCCGTGTAAGCATCAAATTTTTTTCAATCAGATAGTTCAAGATGCATTAAGATCATTTAATTATCCTAATGAAATAAATAATAGAATGAAAACAGAGTTATTTGATTTAATTCTTCTTCATTCTTATTTTATATATTAAATAAAATTTTATATATTAAATAACAGTGTACGTAAATTATTAAAACAACTTAACTATTAAATTAAAGATAACTGATTCGTATTGCGAAATCTCACGAACTTTTATCAGATTCTATTAACAAATCTTACATGATGGGATATAACGGGTTATGCTCTGCGCCTTAAGCGCCTTCGTACATATGCATGAGCAACATAACGTGAAGACGCAAATACGCCGATCTGTTGAAAAAGAAGAATTAGGCTAGAAGGAAAAATGAAAAGAATAATAGTATAATAATTATAATAATATAATAATATTATTAATATATTATTAATAATAACATAACAATAATAATAAATAACGCTGTTACTCTGATTGTATATAGTTCTGTAATGTTATATATAGTACCATATAGGAACGACAAATATACTATAATTAATTAAATACACGACATACACCGTACACCAGGGCGCGCACCTGCGCGAAACAATCGATAACGATTAATTGTATCTTAGTTATTTACAACCAAGATAAAAAAAGAAATTGAATCGTACGAATTTACGTACGGAATAAATGATGGGAAAAAGGGAGGATAGTCGAAGAGGCGTTAAAAAATAATGTTCGCGTTGCGACATTTTCTAAAATCGTTTTCTTTTCGGTGAAATATTTGCAATTTGAATGGCGCGATATGCATGAATGTAGTCGATGCTTATCGCGAAGGGCATAGGTAAATCCAAATTAAAAATCCATTTCATGTTGCTCTTACTAGTGAACTTATTCAAAAAAATTTACATTTCAAGTAACTATTAATAATATAATCGATTTCGTAGAATTTCCATTGAGATATTGATATTTCAGGATTTTTCTGCTATTATTATTTGAATATTTACGAATGGATGGTGGTACAATTATAATCTTACGTTTTGTTAGAAATTTGTAACATTATAATTTGCTTAATTATTATTTCATCATATCATCTGACTGCGCAATCAGTTTTCTTCATATCATTGACATATAATTAAGCATTAAGAAATGTAATTTATTAAACATATCAAATAAGTTATTCTACAATACGAATTTAATATCTTAAGAAATTAACTTTTTAATATTATAATTGGCTTTTATATTGCGATTTTATTTCGTTTAAATATTTTATTGTTATCTTCTCTTCAAGTAAATGCTAATTACAGAGAAAAAAATTTTTATTCTTTTGCCCTATGCCCTTCGAATAGTATTCAATTGTCTACAACGTAAGTAGACATGTGACTTAATTATTATCAACATATATGTAAGTATAAATGATAAATCATTTTCGAAACGTCAACATTTATCGATAAATGATAATTGACGATGGAGAACAATTACATGATTAATGCTGCATACTTTATAAAGTCAATAAATAAGTAACACAGAGATTGATCTCTTGTTTTAAAAAACGTGTATTCCAACATACACGTTTGAATACAGCTTTATTCCACGAAATAAAAAGGAAAAGGAAATCTCGCCGACAAGACAAAAAGAGATATAAAAACCTTTTGTACGATTTCGAGATCTTCTTTGTATATAATAATTAATCAAAAACGAATTTTGTGAAAATTATATGCACAATTGTTAAACGGCGATAATTATTTCAATTTGTCTATAGGCATGGATGTAATTATTTGAAGAAAAAAGAAATTACCACATTATATCACAAAAACAATTAAATCATCGATGTAAAATATTCAAAAGTTTAAAAACATCAATCAAACGTTCGAGTCAATTCTATAACAAATAAATAATTTTGATTGTAAACATATACCGAATATTGACCTCACATAATGAGAATTATGTCGGCCTCTTCAGATTAGTAATTTGTAAATTCATTTAGTAAGGTGATATTTTTAGAGAGATAAATCAGGTAGATAGGTCGATAGATAAATCGGTAACTAAAATCAGGACGGCGATAGACAGAGTCAGACTCGCGTATCATAGTGAATTTTTATGTACATAACGTTCATTATCGCATATCTCGGAGCTTAACCCCTTAAACGGACTTGACAAATATGCTCTTCGCGAACTCAATACTGCATTATGTAAAGAGTCAATAAAATCGTTCCCAAAATTCCTCAATCTACACGAATATGTTTTACATAAAATAATCTTTAGCCGTAGCCTAATCAATGACATAAATATCAAACGATGAAAATATTTTATTAATCGGTCCACTTTGAAAGCTGGACGGAAATATAACAAAAACAGGCTTTCCCTCGAGGATTAATAATAATCGGCTTCAGATGTGAATAGAAAGGATGTGAATAGAAAATTTCACATCTTTTCCAGGAGAAAATGATCCGTTCGATTTTCATCTTATGGTGATGAACTCGAGTCATTTGTGCAACCTAGTGAAAGCTTTACGTGTGCCTCATATGATCAACATTACTATCAGTGCAAGTAATATTACCATCATTATGAAATAAGCTCTATTCAATCGGTAATACCCTCGATAGTCAAGATTGTCAATACTGTTAAGCATTAACAGTAATCGAAAGCGTTCGGAATTTCGTAGCTCTATTTAATATTGAAAGATACTGTTACGTTTGATTATAATAGTATGTCTAATTAATACCACAAACAACTATTACAACGATTACCAGTAAGCTCTTATGGAATACGAAAAGATCAACTATCGAGAACGATTATACTATTCCTCGATTATACTATTCATTTTTTTATTACTTTCGCATTGTTTAAGAATCAGAAAATCGATAGAAATTGTTCTTATTATCCTGACAAAGTGGGAAATGATCGTGTCTTCTATTATACTAAAGAAAGACTACTAACAAGGAACTATCTTTGTCCAATTTTTTCCTCAAAATATGTTATTAAACATTTAAATCTGAGAGATTCTGTATTTCTTATTGCGCAATTTAAAAGATGAAACAACTTTCTAAAACTTCGAAGCTAAAATCTTTTGACATTCAACAAATTCTTTTCGATTTATTTATTATATTAAAAAATTTTGAATTAAAATTTAATTGGTGTTTAAGCTAATACAAGCTTTAGTTTGTTATTTTAATTAGCTTTTGCCGAAAAACAAAAAGAAATAGTAAAATTATTCCATGCTTATTTTTAATTTTGATCTCCCCCGTTCTTTCAAAATTATTTAAACCTTATTAGAAAAATATTGTAATATCTTTTTTTAATCAGTCATGTAAGAATTGATCTATTATATATTTTTCTTTCTAAAAATAAGTTATTATAACATGATATTTCTGTGAATTACTCTAAAAAAATTCTAATATGATATTGTATAATGCCCAATTTCTTCATCACTAGATAATCCAAGAGATAGATCCCAGAGTGCAATGGAGATATCTCATGGATAAGGATAATTATCCGCAACTTATTTGGAAGTGAAGAAATTGAGCATAAGTGTTTCTTTATGTTGAAGCAATGATAAAAGCTATAAGAGCGGCGATAAAAACTAAAAAAAATCTATATTTTTCTTCGAGGTATATTTATAATGAAGTTGTGATAACAGCATATTTCTAATTGTTAACTAGTTAAAGTATTGGATCAGTGCAAAAATTCGTGCCCGATTTATTATTCAAAGTTCAAACAGCTGCAATTTTGTTAAAAATAAACAAAATTTAAATTTAAAAAATGAGTTTTAAAGCTTGAAATCTCTCTATTTTTGAATGATTATTATATTTTTTGAGTTTGCATGAGTTTTGTCATTTTTACATATAGAAAACTATGAGCTGAAAAAAATAAAAAAATTTTTTTTCACTTTGTAAATGTAGCATGTCCAAAAAAAATTTTTTTTAATTTTCGACTCTTTATTATAAAAACTTGAAACTTTCCCTACAAAATTTTTTTTAAATGTTCCTACGATTTTTTATTATTGAGTTATTGCAAATTAAATAAAATAAATATTTTGACTTTGATTGCTCATAATTTTATCAAAACACACAATTTATCAAACACACATCACAATTTAAAAAAATAGATTCTAGAAAACTTAAATTCTCTCAGAGAATAGAGTAAGATTTAGATTTTATTTTATTTTTAACAAAAATAATAGCTATTTGAAGTTTGAATAATAAATCGGGCACAAACTTTTGTACTGATCCAATATTATTCTCGAAAAATGAGTGATTTATAAAAAAAATTATTATTATCTTTAAATATTAAGGAAATTTTTGTGAATAACGTCAAAATTTTTAAATTTTTATTTCTGATTTTAGTTCATTCCTAAAGCCGAACGTTGATCACTACACAAATAGTAATAAAATTTGATAAGATGTGCAGAAGATTGACGTCTTTACACAAACACAAGCGTTTTGTAATATTGAAAGTTTGAAGATAATAATAATTCTTCTCCTAAGAGTCACTCATTTTTTAAACAATTTACCTTAATTAACAGATAAAGAAATATATTATTACAACTTCATCACAAACACATCAAAGTAAGATATATTTAATTAGCTTTTATCACCGCTCTTATCACCAATCTGATAGTTTTTATCACTGCTCTAAAACAAATACATTCTAAGATATCAAATATATTAAAATTATTGATAATATAATGAGATTCTTTTTTATTAAAAATAGCCTCTTAAGTATTTATTTTTATTTTATAATTAAATATTAAACTCCAATCAATCTTAATTTTTATTCTATTTTTTAAAATGATTTTATTATGATCGAAGATAATTAAATAAAGTCGAAACGTCTCGTTATATCATTATTGAATATTTTAATAAATTTGATTTTGTAATTTATTGCTATTAACTTTATTTTGTTCGCTTGCTAATTAACTTTGATTTTATTTTAATTATTTACACAAACCTTATTTTGTTAAAAATAATAAACAATAAGGAGTATATAAACCAAATTGCAGGATGTTATTGCAAATTATATTCTTTAAATACAATTAAATTATATTCTGTAAATCTTTCAACTGTTATCCAGTCATCTTCAGTACAACAAATTGCTAGATAGACGTTAATTTACAAAAATTAAATTAGCTTATTATGATAAATAGATAAATAGATAATTTACAATAACATCCTATAGTTTGGTCTATATATTCCTTATTATTTATTATTTTTGACGTAATTCAAAGAGCCAATTATCATTATACTTGCTTATTTTACTTAGCTTTGGTCGAAAAACTAAAAGTAATGCTATTACTTTTAGCTTTTCGACCAAAGCTAAGTTATTATTCCATTCCTTATTTTTAATTTTTATTTCCCAGTTTTTTCCTAAATTAGTTAAATTTTATTAGAAGAATATTAGAGTATCTTTAATCAGCTCTATAAATTAATTGATTATAGTGATTGATTATATACTTTTCTTTCTAAATATAGAATATTGTGATAAGATGACATTCTATGCAATCACTATATAATAAAATCCAATATATTGTGTAAGTGTCTTGTGAATTATCAAATCTAATGAAATAATTTATTACAGTGAAGTTAATCACAAAAACAAGTTTTAGATGAATCATATTACATTAGAACAGTCATTGAATTTATTTACGTATCAGTTTTGAATAATTTTATAATAATAATTAATTTCTTTACATTTTTTAAAAGATAAATTATATATGTAAAACGAATAAATTAATTTTATAATTAAAAATATTATAATAATATTTCTTTTAATAAATAAAGTTAAAATATTTTTTTTTAAAAACAAATGGAATATTTTTTGTAAAAAACAAAATAAAAATTTTGTCATCATCATTTGATTTTATGATTAAAATAAAGCAACTCTAATTTAAAAATTAAAAATTAATTCATTTGAAAATAATTGAATCATACATTATTAATTTTTTAATTTTATTATTTAACTTCTGTCTTTTTTTAACTAATTATCATCCTCTATTAACAATTCAGTTAATAACATAAATAGAAAAATTGGCACTTAAATGATGTTCCTTGTTGATAGTAATTGGCATTATCATCACTGCCGGGTTTAATGCTGCTTATCGTGTTAATTTATATATCAGAATATAAAGATCATATTTTTCGGGAAAAATTCAAAAGCAGATCATTGAAATATAATATTGTTTCCTGCATAAATATTCCATTATTCATGTTCCCTACTTAGAATAAAATTCGCAAATAAAATTATGTTTAAACATTTTCAATTTTTATTAAGTAATAATATATATATATATATATATATATATATATATATATATAAACACAAATTAAGCATTCAAATGTCATATTAAACTATGATGATTTCTATACTCGCTACGTAACAAACTAAAGAGAAACAAAATTGATTATTCAGTAAAAATCATTGTTAACTCAATTGTGAAAATTAATACAGTATCTCATATATCGAATAGACATGATTATGACCCTAAGTGCGCAAACTTTATCAGTACTGATATTTAATTTTATTCGCTTATATAAAACTGAACTATAAACTGAAACTATTTCAAATTTTGATATTTCTGTATTATCAGTTCTTAAATTAAAATCTTCAGAATTTTGAAAATAATTAACTTAATATTTTAATTAAATATTTCAATAATATTTTAATTGCTAATTTAATATTTTAATTTACACAAGGTAATCACATTTACATATTTCTGTTAAGATAATTATTATGTAAATGTTAAAAATGCGTATATCTGCAATGTAACTATCTAAACTTATGCGAAGATTAATGAATATATTCAGTACTAGTTTTATGTAAATCAGTGATAAATTTTTGACCGATCGTTTCATTATAATGTAATAAATTTAGATAATTTATTACATTATAATGTTATATATTTAGATTAATAATATAACTTTATTTAAAAATATTGAGAAAAATCTGTCATGCGAACCTTCAAGAATAAATGGTGCCCGTATTATTGTGTTCTAGTCTGTACTACATCGAACATCGATTGTTGCCATCTTTATAAGACCATCGTGACGATTATCTATAATCATCATTATTGTGGACTATACAAATAAAAACAAAACAAAAGATATACTAAAAAAAAGCTATGTCACTCTTGCACAGGTGCATTTCATTTCGATAATGTCGGCAAGAAAGAAAAAATTGACTTCATTCGAAAGTAAATTTAACATCTCGATAAATATAATATTAAGCTTCAGCAAAAATCTAATCAGAAAATTTGTTTTAGAAAAATTAGAGATATAAATAATTTCGAAAGAGTTAGATTAATAATTTTTCATGTACCATGAAAAACTAAATTATACTGTCATCAATAATTATAGTTTTAAGTTAAATTATTTAAATAAAGATAATTCGTAAATAATAACATATTCATTAAAGATTCAAAAATAATATTCATAATTTGCAATTATAATGAAATGATTTTTTACCTTTACAGATAACAAACTTGTCGGCCAATTATTTAATGGTCGACCTTGCCAACAATTCTCTGTCATATCATCAATGCAAGGCTTTATCAGTTAACCAAGCCTTCTCCCTTCTCCCATCTTTCCTTACGTCGCACGAGTCTCTTTGAATAAACAAAATGTCCTTGGCTAGCTCGGGATAGCCATTTTGCAAATTACATTTACATAAAACTTGTAAAATTATCGGGCTTGATGCGCACTGGAGAAGTAATTTATAAAAAATATAAATTACGGATTTTCACAAATCTAACATTTTGTGAAAAGCGTGTCGTAATTGTCGCCAATAATTGAAAAAAATGATCGCCGATTTAAATTTAATACGAAATAGATGTAAAAAAATTATTATTTGTCATTAGGAGTCTGCTTTTCAGTTAATTTTTATTTTATCGCTACTTTTTTATGCACATATGTATATCATCAAATATACATTTTTTTTTTAAGATAAAATATAAGGATAGGAATTAATAATTCTATATTATAAAAACATTTGATAATACAATATGTTTTTTATGGATATGATATATTGATATTACATACTCTAATATTTTTTATAATATTAGAGTATAATATATATTTTATAATATTATTTTATACAATATTTTTGTACTCTAATATTTTAAAAAGACTTAAGAAAATATTCTAACTTTATCATTTAATATATTTTTCTTTTATATATTTTGAATTATATTAATATATTATCATTTTTAGAAATATGTTAATAAAGATTTGTTTTTTTGCATCGGATCTATCTTATTACAGAGAATAAAAGTGTCCAAGAAATATTTTACGAAATATACATCCGTCAATCACGGCGACGTTCTCCACGCTTCCATGCTTGTTACGCGACGAATGTTTCTATGTACGTGTACAATGTTAACCTGATAGCCTGCGAATTGCTGTGCGGCGAATCGCGCCATGTAGGAGTATAATGGAGTTCATCTCTTGTCTAGTCAGGGTTATAAATAAATAAATTTGTCATTTAGTCATATTTCACTCTTATCGCTGTGAATACGTAAAATACCTTTTCTTTTGTTCATTGAGAGCCCGAATAAGCGGACGGAATTAATAATAATTTCCATAGATATGTCAAAAAACGAGGATGATAATTAAATGTATGATGCGATTGTCTATATTAATGTGTTATCATCGATTATTACTTGTCATTATTATCAAATGCAAATTATTATGATTGCGACTATTATTAGTTACTCACTACAGCTATATAATACCTTTGTAAATGAGAATCAAGACACACTGAGGGCTAGGGAAAAGAGAAACTTAATAAATTGAAATTCTATTAACCCAAAGGCGTTTGACTGTTATTTAAGTCTATTTATTTTATTCCCAACAGCGATAAAAAAATATTGAAAGATGAAGAAATAAAGAAAGAAAAAGTAAGTTGCACGTTACGTAATTACAACTATTGCTGAGATATAATATCCCATACCCTCTTACAAAACATGTTTTACATTTCCAATGAAATGGATATTAATTTTACATCGGATACTGAAATCCATTTTCACTAAGAACGTAGGACATATACAGACTAAAATAATATATATTATAAATCAATTAAATATATAATTTATTAAGTATTAATATTCATTATTATTAATGTATAATAATAACAAATAATGCTGAACATATATTAAACATAATTCGATTATGTTAAAAAAATTTATCTTAACAAACAGTTAAAAAAAAAAGGTTAAAAGTTTATCTAATCAATTGTTTCTGACGATATATACTTAACCTGACTGCAATGAAAACAAAGGTTTAAAATGTAACGATACATGATATATAACATTGTATTTATTGATTAGTATTTTTTTGTCGATTTTTGTTGTTCTTAAAATCTAATTACAAAAGTATAAAAAATTTGAAGAATTTAAAATTATGAATTTAAAGATCTTCATGTAAAATAGATGTCGCAATACATTCGCTGTTTTGTGGTGAACTATGTTAAAGGAATATGTAAGCAGGAACATGATCTATGCAAATCAAGAGAAAATAATAAAGTGAAAAAGATCATATATTAAGAAATTGTTTATACAAAAATAATAAATATATAATAATAAATATATTCAATATAAATTCAATATAATATTTTAAAAAATTTATTATAATTTTTATATAAACAATCTCAATATATATAATCTTTTTCACTTTGTTATTTTTTATTGATTTGTATAGATCAAATGTTTCTGCTTATATGTTCCATCTTAACGTAGTTCATTATATAACAACAAATGTATTGCAATATCTGTTTTACATAAAAATGTTTAAATTTATAATTTAAAATTTTTCAAATTCTATATAATTTTGTAATTAGATTTCAAGAACAAAAATCGAATAAATAGTGTTGAAATTTTAATTTAAACGATTGTTTACTTTGGTACTAAATTTATATTAATAAAATTGCATAATACAATATACGTCTAATCCTATACTTTTCTTCGCACGCAATTATAAACCTTGAGTTTAATAATAAATTAAAATTTTCATATCTATTTCATATCTATTTTATTACGTTTTTTGTATTCATAAATTCAAAGAAAATATTCTCTCAATTTCAAAAGATACTTTGAACTTCATTTTTTACATAATCATGCTTGATAATATGCCTAAAAATGCATTTGTGATTAAAGATTTATTGCACTTAAGATTTAATATATATATTATTATCTTAATATATTATTGGTAGACAAATTTTGTGATCAACTGTAAAAATCTAACGAGTAAAAAATTTTAATAAAAGGACGTAAATGTACAAGAAATTAATTTTATTATATCAACTACATTATTAGCGAAAAAAAGTGATCATTATAAACATTGTCATGAGTATTCCAAAATTTACAAATCGAAATATCAGTAACAAAGTTACCGAAAAAATAAGTTATAAAAGTATTTGGAATTTTTTATTCTGAATAATAGTTTTTATTCTGAATAATAGTTTTTGAGATATAATCTCAATTATAATTAATAAAAGTAAATATTTTTGACGGCATGTTCAAGCAATAAATGCTATTCAATGCTACTAATTGAAGAGAAAAAGCCATATTGTTATGCTATTCTTGCAAATCCAAGACATATCAAATGTCAAGGCTTTTTTAAATTATATCTTATCACGAGATTGTAAAATTTATATATAAAATATATTTTTAATATAGCTTTAATATATTTTTTTCACATTTTGTATCATAATTTTATTCTCTAATAATTTTTTTATTTTATTTAAATTTATGATTTTTATTTTTTAAGTTATATTTAATGTACAGTCATGTTCAATATTTTTAATGACGTTAATATACGTAAACAATATGTAAAATCATATTAATGATTATCAAAAATTTTAATAGTTTAATTTTATGCAATTAAAATCAATAGTGATCTTATAGAATTCAAATATATATTAAAAATTATTGTGTACCACTATTTGGTACGACAAATAATAAATATTTTAATAACTTATTTTTTAAGAATTTTCTTGCGATTTTTATTCAAAAATTTCGGAACACCCTATATGTATACAAAATAAATAATGTTATTGATATAATGATAATAACGAATAAATTTTACATCTCTCCCACATTATTTCTTTGAATACATTTCTCATTTACTATACACAACACGACACGACACACACACACACACACACACACACACACACACACACACACACACACACACACACACACACACACACACACACACACACGACGCGACGACGCGACTACGTACGTTCTTACTTACTTACGTTTCGTTTACGTACGTACCTAACTAACCGTAACGTAAGGTTAGG
>NW_012130069.1:7770539-7772782 GCF_000143395.1 Atta cephalotes | reverse complement strand
TTTTACTTTTACTTTTATTTTAGTTTATTAATTAATTAATTACGAACGACGACGACGACGACACAACTACAATAATAATAATAATATATATANCATATATATATATATATATATATATATATATATATATATATATCTAAGAGCATATTCCGCTCATTGTAAGGATGAAAAAATTCATAATAAACATGGAATTCGGAAACGAATTTTCCTTTCCAAATTATAAATATTTCATATTTAAATTGTACGCATTTACGTCGGAACATGCCTCGCTTCGACATAATTTTTATTTATAGGAACACCTTGAGACTTTCGTGTTTGATACTCTTGTCGCTACTGTGGAAGTATTCTGAAATCATATTATCACTACGTGTGAAAAAATACGAAATAAATTTTTGAACATCTTCAGCAATCCATGTTGATGCAAAGCATGCATCGATGCGAAAGGAAATCGTTTCCAGCAATCTATATTTTTTGTAATGAAAATATAGATATAAGTATACAATAAAAAAATGTTTAACTTGGAAAGAATTTCCGAACTCATGTTTATATACCTTTTTTCATTTTTATGAGTATAAATAAATAAAAGGAATAAAGGAATAAAGTTTGGTCAACTATTTCTAAAACATCCTGTATATACATACATATGTGTATATAAATATTACATAAATATACAGAGCATATGAGAGTCAAATTTAAAAATTATAAATTTTGAAAATTCTGACAAAAAAAATATAATACTCTATAATTAATTAAATAAAAATAGATATATATGTTTCGGTCTCACGATTGAGCCGAATTTTTTTATATTTAAAATTTCTGAAATCAAACGCTTATTATAACATGATTCTTCATCTAAAATTAGGATGTTTTGTTCCAATCAAAATCATGTTTATATTGCAATCTATGTTCGGTTATTACTGATCGGGCGTGTTCCGACAACGAATATAATTTTGATGTTCCGCGATTTTTGTTTTTAATTGTCTGCCCGTCTGTTCTACATATAATGCATCACATCATTACACATGATCTTGTATTATAGATTACATTATTTTTGGAAAAGTGTGATCTTTATATACTTTAATGTATTTCTATCTTTATTTGTTAGAACTATAAAAAGAAACCGTGATGTCGTCTTTATTAAATTTATTAAATTTTTCTGTCAAAGATGGAATAAAAGGCACAGTGAATTACGATGGAGCGATTGTTAAATTCTCTTTTTTATCTGAACGATTCTGTAATATTCTTTTTCTTCGTAGAATGCCTTTGACTCTGTTTATTGTATCAAAAATGAATTTAAGCAGATTAATCATTCTGTAATAATATTTCGATTATAAGTGTTAAATTTTTTGTATTCAAAATTAGAATAGTAATAAATATAAAGCTAGAGAATAAGAGAGAGAGGGGGGGGGAGGGAGAAAGAGAGAAAGAGAGAGCTCTATCTACCAAATTAATGATTATCCTTCTTTTTTGAGATAAAATAATTGAAAAATTTAGAAATCTCTCCGAAAAATTCGATTTGTGACCAATCAAAATTTAATTTTTTTCTCTTTAATTATAATTGTAATATCTAAAAAATTTAATGAGTCATCGCCTATTTCAAGAATAAATTAAAGGCGAGAATGGAAACAATTAAATTTAAAAAAAGAATCAATTTTGAAAGAAGGGACAATAGTACATAAATCATCAAAGAAAAATGAAAGAGTATTTGATCATTAAACCATAATTTTTAAATTTGACTCTTATATGCCCTGTATATTTTTTATATTGTTTTGAAATTAATAGTCCTTTGTCCTTGTCATTGTATTGTATATATTATAATAATTTTACAAAATAAATTTTTCAATAATTCTTGGTTTTTATTATTATTGTTATGTATATGTCTGCATCTGTGACTATATTTTCTTGGATTAAATAAATTAAATTATATAAATAATAATAAATTATAATAATAATAAATAAAAAATTTTGCAAAATGTAATAATGTTCTCCAGGAGTCCTATGGCAACTCAATAAACCAATTGAAGGTGCTTCGGAGTCTTTAAGGACATTGCAAAAGCTGGGAAAACAAGTATATCTGATAACAAATAATAGCAGCAAGACATCAGAAAATTTTTATAAAAGTCCTCAATATATCAATTTAAATTTAAGTTCAGTAAGTGTTTTAATTTAATTAAATCTTTGATTATCATTTCATTATTATTTATTCATATTATTTAATATTATATACATATATATATATATAT
>NW_012130069.1:7764031-7769142 GCF_000143395.1 Atta cephalotes | reverse complement strand
GTTACAATATTTCTCTATTACGATCAATATTATATAAAAAAACTAATTTCCGGAAAAAGAGTCTAAGTATAATTGTGCTTTTATTCACTCCCTTAATTATATCTAGCAGTGTAACCTCAAAATTTGTATCCGGGGACATGACCTTTTGAAGACCCTATCATTGGAAAGAGTAGTTGTAATACATTTCCCTTAGTAATTAATTAAGCTTAGGCAGTTTAAATATCATAAAATATAAAAATCCAATTATGTACCTATATTTTTTTTAAATAAGAAATATAGAAAGTGAATTATAAAACATATAATATTATAAAAGAAAAAAGTAACACCGCAAACTATCACAAATAAAAGACGAATATTTAATTTTCTGCTTAAACCACTAAGTAATTTACTCATTTTAAATAGTAAATTGATTAAAGTAACTTGACACAACTTATCAAATATTTAAAATATATTGATGTAGTACAATAGTATAATTAACGTAGGTAGGATCCGGATGTTCATGCATTATTTCGTACTACAAACGGACAATCGCTGCCAGTTGTGTGTGTGTGACGATTGTCAATTCGTTTGGCACACGGCTGTTAAATGTAACACACATGCACACAGATTCTCTGCATGGGCTTGTGCACATTCAAACATCAAATCTTAGCTTACTACAGTAGCAGAGTATCAAAAACAGAGTAACGTAAAATGCAACTGTAATACAAATTTGGAAATACGGAATTTTATTTTTAATTTAATTGTTAAATAATACAATATACAAGTAGTTATACAAAAATGGACCTTTTTGGGGGGGGGGGTCTGAATAAACGAAGTATTTTTTGATGGATTTTTGTTTGTTGAAAAAAGGAATCCGACCATGGAATTAGCCTAATACTTCAAAATTCCTAGAAAATTAAATTTTAAATGTTCCAAAATTGATATTTTTGATCATATTTACCTTTTTTGCGGCTAAAGTTTAAACTTTTTGTAAATTTTACAGCACTTTAAAGTACTATTTTATAACTATAAAATAAAACCATTTAATAGAAAGTTCATTATTAAATCATGTCTGTAGTTATTATAAAAACAGATTTTTGAATTTGGAAATTCTTTAAGTTTCAAGCCTTGAAATAAGCCTTTAAATCTTGTTTATTATTTAATAAATAAATATTTGGTAATAAATTCTTCATGTAGTCTTCATAGAGTAAGATCATACTAATAGAAAAATACAGGATATGTTGAATTCCTTAATTGCAGAAGTTAGATTTGATGATTGTAAAATCGTAAGACGTGAAAATCGTAATATGAGATACTCAGAGTATTTCTAATATGAAATAACCATACTCCTATGTCATAATATAAATGTTTTTGTACAATAAAAAGAACAATGGATCGGAATGAACATCGAGTGCCTATTTCTGCTTGATTCGAATTATCTGAAGACGAGTTCTGGATATAATCGCATGTTCATTTTTTGCGCACGCTGACTGTTTATTTGTATTTTAGAAACATTAAATGAAATTTTTTGCAATACTGATATACTTTGCGTTTTACTATCGATTTCTGAAGCATCTCATATTAGGAGCACAATTTTTTGACTTTGCGATTTGTTCACTTTTTACATTTCTTTAATTCAATTTAATTTCAATGAAATTTGAATTAAATTTTATATAACATTATCTTACAGCTTATTAAATTCCCTTCCAAAAATGACCTATTATTTTTTTTAAATTCTGTCCACAGGCTTCTAGCATTTACTTAAAATGAATTCCGTATCTCATAATAGGGATCTTTCCTTTAATAATCAAATTTTAATGTTTATTCAACTTAATGATTTATTATATGCTGATTATGCATATGAATCGTACTGTAATAAATATAAATTTATTTTATACAATAAATAAAAGATAATACTTTAAAGTGGCGTAAACGATATTGAAACAAAATTTTCTTTAGCCGCAAAAAAGTGGTAAATATATATGATCAAAAATGCCAATTTTTACACATTTAATCTCAATTTTTTCAGGAGCCTGACAAGTTAGGCCAATTCCATAGCTGAATTCATTTTCAGCGAACAAAAATCCATCGGAAAATACTTTATTTATTCAGGTCCCAAAAAAGTATTAAACTGTGCAATTAGTCAAATAATTATATTTCAAATAATGATTAATCGACCAAATAGAGATCTTGCTTTAAATTAGCTTTATAAAACTAGCAAGACTAAATCGGTAGAATCAAATCGGATTTATCAGAATTTTTATTTACTTTAATATTTATTTTATATTTGTATACTAAATTGTACTAGTAATGATTTTCATTTTGTACCGTGCCATTTCGAAAAAAATCGTGGCGAAGTTAGCTTAACAGGCACCACTGATTTTTTAGAAATAATACATAATATAAATAGAATTATTTTTGGCAGTACAAATTCAATCTTATTGATTTCTGATATTATTTTTCCTTTTTTTTATTTTTAATTCTGCTAGCTTAATATTAACCACGATTTTCTTCGAAATGTACACGGTACAAAATTATCAATTACAATAATACAATTTAGTACAAATAAATACTAAAAATTCCGATAAGTCCGATTTGATTCTGCTGATTTAGTCCTGCAAGCTTTATAGAGCTCCTTAAATTTTATCAGGTAATTTCTTAATAAACTTTTTTAGCGCTGAGAGTAAAAGTAATATATCATGTTAAGTTTTTAAGAAAATTTCACACTCAAAATTGTTAAAATAAGCGTTTTACGTTATTTATATCTTTCAATATAGAGATCTGGAAAGACTTATAGAATGTTAAGGCAAATGGTATTGGATAGTGTAATTAAAAATAAAATTAAGTTTCAAGGACTCCTTGAATCTAGGATCATAGTTCCCTCTGTCCTCTCTCCCTCTTACGCTGTAATTTAGCAATAGAAGTTCTTCATATTACAAAAATAGGCACACATATAATATTAATGTGAAGAACATATCAAAATAATGAAGTGAAAAGCCTATAAAAAGTTTATAATTTATAAAATATTGAAATCGGTATGTGAAAAACCGTTAAACTAAAAACAGTTAATAATTAATTGCATTATATAGGACCATATAGTCAACCCCATAAAATCTATTATTTGGTATTTGAAGAAAATTGATTTTCGCGACGAAGCTTTTGCCATTGTTTCCAGTGTCTCTCGAGAAAATTTTAGAGAGGCAGGAATACGATTAACGGAGCAAGTGAGTAAATAAACAAGTCATACCTCATTTCTCTTATCGGTGAGATATTTAAATAGAATATATTTCGTACATGTAACATAAAAAATTAATTTATCTGAAGTCTTTTTGATGAATTCGACAATTGTGTCAATTTATTTTCAATAAAAATTTGTATAAAACATATAGATTAAATTAACTTTTTATTTTGCAGCCAAATGTTTCAGAAACAGACCCATCTGCAACTATAAAGGAGGTCTTGGATCGATCATCCGTTAAAGCTGTAATTGTTGATTTTGATGTCAATTGGAACTGGTCAATGCTAGCTTTGGCTATATCGTGTCTCGAACGTGAGGATGTATTGTATATAGCAGGACCAACAGACGAATGGTTCCAAATACAAGCATTACCTCAAATTAAAATCTTGGGTAAATATTATCGTAATTAAACAATAAAAAAATTGTCTATACTTATAACAATATATTATATTATTATCAATGTATAAATATAAATTCGTAATAGTCATATCATATACGTATTTCTGTTAAAAAATGATACTCTGCATATAAACAGAAAAATAATTATAATACGTATATGTGACATTACTTACAATTTTTTTCTTATTATAATAAATACATAATATAATACAAAATGCCCAATTAATATATATATAAGAATTTTTTTAATTCTTTCATTTTTTAATGTAAAACATTTTCTATTAATTTACATTACTTTATGCTATTCTGAAACAAAATATATTCGCTCGTGTATATGCAAAGCAATATAAAAATGATTTCACGAATCAATTCAAGATCAATAATTTAAAAAACGAGTAAATTTTAGGACTGTTTACTGTGACTAAACTAATGTAAACTTTTGGAAATAGATATACGTGTACGTTTGATATTTTTCGAAAGCGAGAAAGAATTCTAGAGCAGTCTAATGCAGGAACAGAAAACAAACAATTAAATAGATAAAATTTACAATTGAACGGATCTGTTTGAACATATGTATAATTCAATAAATTTTAATTATAAATTTTATTAACCTAATAATATATTGCTCGTTTCTTAAATTATTGATCTTAAATTGATTCGTGAAATCATTTTTATATTACATTATGTTGTTCCTTATATATTACCTTATGTTGTTTCGTAAAATACAACATATAACGTGACAATTCTTTTGGAAGAATGATGACCCGAAATACAAAAGTTCCTCAACATTTTTGACACAAATAAAGCGATAATATATAAAAATTAGTTTAATTCATGGTCTGTCTTGTCGATAGAATCGATTTACAACTTGATTTTATGTTTCAAAGATATAAAAAAAAAGACAAATGAAACAATTTTAGAAAACTATAAACATATAAAACGATTTAATGTTATCGATACATTCCCGCTATTTAAACTACACAATTTACCAAAAAAATTATAAGAATTTTATTTTTGCATTTTTTTAATAAAATATGTTTTTAGTTAATTTTTTTACACAGAAATAAGTCACAAAAATATATGAATAATGGGTCTTTTTAATGGGTCTTTTATTTAAACAAACCAAGTTTGTATCAATGATTTGATAAAATGTTTAATTTCCGAGAAATAAACAAATATTACTTTAGGGTCGGTTAACTGATTAACTTATGGTTTCCGGGCTTCATCTGTAATGATGTCAAAAATAAAATTCATTGGATAAAACATCAGGTTAAGCCTAATCACAAATTAATTAACTAATGAAAAATCGGGCCTAAGAAATTATGTCAGAATCGGCGATTTTCCTCTAAAAATTTATTTTAATTGACACACACACACACACACACACACACACACACACACACACACACACACACACACACACACACACACACACACACACACACACACACACACACACACACACACACACACACACACACACACACACACACAC
>NW_012130069.1:7756071-7760560 GCF_000143395.1 Atta cephalotes | reverse complement strand
ACGACACACACACACACACACACACACACACACACACACGACACACACACACACACACACACACACACACACACACACACACACACACACACACACACACACACACACACACACACACACACACACACACACACACACACACACACACACACACACACACACACACACACACACACACACACACACACACTAGAATTGAGATATGGAGAAAAAATATCATTTTCTTATCATCAGGTCCTGGACCATTGCTGAACGTTATCAGCGCACAGAGTGGAAGACAGCCGATTTCATGTGCTAAACCTAGTCAAAACTTAAAAGATTATATTTTAGATAAATGCAACGTGACGAATCTGAAAAGATGTTTATTCATTGGTGACACGTAAGTAAAATTGTGGTAAAATATACTTCTGTTTATCTCAAAATATATTTATAATTATATTATAATCAGATGCTAAAATCACAATATAACCAGTGGAAACACTCCATGAAAAAATATGTGTACGTACAGATATCGTAACATAAGCTTACGTTTTGGACTAGAATGAAATGTCAGACGACAGGAACGAATATGTATGCATGACGACACAAATGCTTGATCTTTGCCATGTCTTTTTATTCCTTCTCATATCTTTTTTTTACTCCTTCTTGTGCCTTTTCCTATCGCAACTTCGAATGATTATAGGCATTTGTCTTTGTGTGTACACAAACAACTTTATAAGTGTCTCTGTAGAGATAAGACACTTTCTTTTATTTGATTCTGACATTAAGATAACAAATGACTATACTGAGATCAAAGATATGAAATGTTTCTACTGATTACATTGTGTCAAACAAATACATTATATTACCTCTATAAAATTATCTTATTTAAATATTTACGATAAAGGAATATTTTATTGATTCGAAAATATAAATGTAGGGTTAATCAAGATATGAAGTTTGCTTCGATGTGCGGATTCATAAAACTTCTTGTCGGTACAGGATGTGATACATTGGAGCAGGCACAAAAAGAAGACGATACCTATCCGGACTACTATATTTCTAGTTTAGGTCAACTATTTTCCGACTTAACGATCCAAAATGTCAATGTATCGTCAATCACAAAGATAGTTGATAGTTCATGTCCAGATAGAGAAAAAATTAATAATTAATGACAAATATAATCAGTCACTTAAACTGATAATGCTAATTATAAATAATTACTATGTATATTAGTTAATATATTGGAACGTAATTAATTATATTATAAATCGCATTTTAAATAGTAATTTTTCTATCAATTTTATATATATATGTATAATATATGACAGACATTAGAATATATTACATACTATATATATTGTACTAATTTTATCATTATGCCAAAATAATATTGTATATAAATTTTATCTTTTTTTAATAATTAAAATTGAAAAGATTCTAAAGATTAAATCAATAAAGAAATATAAAGTCAATAAGTTGTATATGTGTAATAAAAAATAATATATATATCAATTATTAATTGCAGACGTTTCGACCATAAGATTAGGTCCTCTTCAATATAACAATAACATTTTATTGGAATCAAATCAATATGTTGTAAAAAAAAATTCACACACTCAAGACATAGTTATAATCACATTGCATTATAACAGATCATCGTTATGCTAAGTATAATTTGTATAGTTTAAATGACTAAATTCTTGTTTGAGTATCCAGCTAACAAGTAAGTATAACAGACGATAGTGAAGTTCTTAATTTTAGACAACAGTCTAACGATGATTCACTGACGGTATTCGTCTATTTTTTTATAACATATCAATTTGACTCCGATAATGTTATTGTTATATTGAAGAAGACTTAATCTTATAATCGAAATTGGTCTAACGTCTGTAATTGATTGATTATATGTATTTTTGATTACACACGTACAACTGTATCGGCTCTCATTTGGCTTTATTGATTTTATCTTTTTTGTGAACGAACTTTATACGAACGCAATTTTTATTAAACTAATTATTTTTAAATATATGGTCCAATAAGATTCTTATATTACGTCGCCTGAAAGAAAAATTTCCATATATACACATTCATTGTTTCCATATATACACTGATTATTAGAATATTACTAAGGCCTCGGTAGTCTAAAGCTTAGTCTAGGACGCTCATATAGAAAACAAGAGACTCCGATGGCCGAATGTAATATTTTTCGCAATAAATTTATTTACAGTTTTGCAGCATATAACATCTTTTTAACAAAATGTGCCTGATTGATCAAATTATTAAAATTATTAAAATTATTAAAAATAATTTGTCAATTTAATTCTGATTATATCATTACAGTAGTTTAATTGCGTTTATAAGTTCGAAAAACCAATTTAGCGCTCCGTGCGAATGACTACAAATATGGTATATATGCATGTACGTATGAGGTCTGTCCCAAAAATATCCGACTTTTGCCTGTATCATAAGAAGGAGCTATTTCGGATATGAACAACGGTCGCCTTCAAAGTAGTTTTCTTCCGAAGCGAATGACCTTCTGCCAATGGTGCACCTACTAGCGAAAGCAGTTCTGGAAGTCGTTTTTTGTGATAGCCAACTATCATCTAACTATCCCTCGTCGCATTATTTCGCTTTATTTCCTCGTCAAATTTTTTGCCCTTCAACCCTTGCCCTTTGGATATTTAAACTTAGGAAATAATCAAAAGTAACGGGGCTACCTGGACTGTACGGAGGTTGACGAAGTTAGACAATGTCGTGTAGTCAAAAACTTCTGAATCAGGTGAAATGAATGAGCGGATGCGTTATCATTCAGTCATTATGAAATGCGACGCTCACAAAACATACCATTGCTGATTGAACAGCTGTTGAGTCGTGTCGTTTGATGAAGGTATTTCTAAAGATCCACCTTAAATATTGAATACCTGTTTTCCACAATAGGATGCCCAAAGATAAAGATATACGCAGAGGTCGGATACTTTTAGGAGATTACAGATCTAGTATATAGTATATAGTAATTCAGATTGAATTGTTTAAGAAAAAAAAAAGATCTCGCTTTGACCATTAAGATCATTATTCTTTATTCTTTATTGTTGAATTTTTTAAAATAATTATATTATGCCATTTAGAAAATAATATAGTATTAAGATGCTATAAATTATGTATAAATTGTTAAATGCTATGTCAAGTACATAGTCCAAAAGTTTCCTGTGTAGATCATAGAAAAGATTATATAAAATAAAAAAATCATTTTTTTATTTCAATTATCCTTTATGAGTTAATTTTTCCGCACAATTAAAAATATATTTTAAATGTCTTAAAGTAACATAATATTGCAATGGTCACTTCTTTATCATTGATGAATTTCTTTTCACGTAAATTGGAATTCAACTTTAAAAATAAAAAGTAACTGTAGAAGCTGAATCAGGACTGTAAGATGAGTTGAAAACTTCCAATTGAAACTTTATTGTAGGAAGAGACAGAGATATGCAGCAGTACAATGTCGAGCATTTTAGGAATATAATGGAACAGTATGTTCTTTCAACTTTAGTGATGCAGGTATCAAATTTTAGCCATAGTATAATCAAAACATAGAATAAGGATGACTCCTCTAGGACCTGAAATTCGTATTCTAATTTTATCAAAAATTTCTGCATCTTATCATTATACGTAAATGGTAGTTTTCTTAGACCCACGCAAGTAAAATTTCATAAAACACATTTGTAAATTCATTCGTAAGTATATCAAGATTATTTTTATGAAATCTCGATATTTACATTTCAAATAAATTTGTACCTACAAATCTTCAGAAATATTTAATCATGCGAAATTTAGTTTGTAATATAGTGGGGATTTTATAGCTATAGGAATGTACAAAAATTAGAAAAAACATATGACAATATAAGAATGTATGACTGATGAACCAAATCGAAGTTTCCTTTCTTTAAAGTTTTGACTATAAAATAATCAGTTAAATTCAGCTTGGTATGTATAAACTCATTATATTGGATTTTATTTAAATTATTCAGAAACGGAAGACAGTTAATAAACACATATAAGCATGCATATCGATTTTTATTGTCACGGATAACAAATAAATATATGTATATATAAATTGACAAATATATCATTATAATTAGTATTTATTAAATTAAATATATATTTTTCCTTAATCGAGATATAATTAATTCCTTAATATAACTCGTATATTTCTACATAGAAAGGCTTTAAACTCTCTTAAAGTTGTTCTATGCATTAAAGATACTCGCATAGTATGTTATTATTAATAAAATTATTTATAACAGATGCAAAATAATTAAATTTAATTTAATTTAAAAAATTCAGATTTTCAGATCAAATCTTCTGAATGTGACATGTGTTCACTGTAGATTGAACATTTTTTTAGCTTAATTTATAACTCAAAAAATAAGTCAAAGTAACATTAAATAGTGTACAATGCACTATTGAAAATATGAATAATATAATAAATAAGATTCTCTCTCTCTCTCTC
>NW_012130069.1:7746095-7753631 GCF_000143395.1 Atta cephalotes | reverse complement strand
TGTGTGTGTGTGTGTGTGTGTGTGTGTGTGTGTGTGTGTGTGTGTGTGTGTGTGTGTGTGTGTATTGCCTCTAATTTTTTATTATCCAATCATTTGATACAGATCTAAAATAATTCTAATAAATTTCAAATTTTTATGACGATTAAAATAAATTTTATTGATCGTATAACATTTTTATTAACTTAAAAGTTTTCCAATCTCTAATGACTAAATTTAATGACTAATTTTTTTTTCTTCTTGATTTCAAAAAGATACAAGATATAAATATACAAAATATAAATTTTTTCAATTTTAATTTTTTCTCCTTAGTACTACTATTTCTTTGTTAAATTTTTTAAATATATAACTTCTATTAATTTCAGATATCGCATTGCGATGCCTTATTCATCTTCGAACTTAAAGTACCATCTATTTTCCAATGAGGATGATACAGCAAATTCAGGAGTTTATTGCGCACCGATCGTATCTGGAGACATTGAAAAAGATGATGATGTATACGTTTATTATAATTCCAATAGGAAATTAGTCTTTAACGAGCCCTTCGATTATGTTTTTTAATACTTTTTTAATATATTTTTAGTACTTGTTTAACATTAATTCGATGTTATAGATTAATTTTTAATTATAAATTAATTAATTTTTTTTATAACTTTATTACAACTTGTTTACACAAATCAAATTAAAAATTTATTTAATAATGTAGTTATTTAATAATTCGATTTGTGTAAACAAGAATAAAAGTATACGCGATTAAATATAATCTTATTTTAACAATTATTATCAATCTTACATTAATTTTAACAAGCAATTATTTATCAATTTAAATTTTTAAAAATATGTAAAATGAAATCGCAAAAAAAAAATTTCATAATTGGCATAATTTTATTTTAAAAAAGTACTTGAGATCTAAAAATTAATTACATTTTTTAAAATAAAAATATACAAGTATACTTTTTAATTTTTTCCAAATTAATTTCTTTGGCGATGAAGATATCTGTAATAAAATTTTGTCTTTGCAATTTTATCTTCTGTTTTTTAAATTCAGTTTTAGAAATAATTTTATGCAAAAAATTAAAATAAAATATTTTTTCAATATCTATAATTATACAATATTTCTTAATACAAATAATTTGAATAATTTTATTTGATGTATTACAATAATTTATTTGTAAACATAATTATTATTACAATCTATATCAATATTGACAAATTAGAAAGATCAACTTTTATTTAAAGAAATAAAAAGTAGTATATATGAAATATAGAATATGTAAAAATATAGAACAAAAATATAGAATAAAAATAACTGTAAAAACTGTAAAAAAATTATTTGCACATAAAAATCAATTTTTTTTTAAATATGATGCATTTTGATCTACTTTCAATATCCTATACTCTAAAAACTGTTATTAATTTGAATTTTTCGATTATTTATATGGTATTAAAGGAAAATATAACAGGCAAATGAGAATTAAGCACGGTAATTAGAGCGCAAATTATTAATTATTTATTGTGTACTTTTTAAATTATTTCCTGTCAAACGTTTCGGCTTCATTCCCAGCCATCTTCAGTGAGGAAAATTTAATATAAAAATAAGCGTAATTCTTTCTTCAAAAGAGATAAAGCCGAAATATTTGACGTTGATTTAAGAATAATTTAAGAAGAACACAATAAGCTGTTAATTTGCACTCCAATTATCGCGTATAACTCAATCTTATTATATTTTCCTTTAGTCTTTTTTTAAATTTGAAAAATCCTAATTGTGTATTTTTTATACGATATCCTTGAAAATTTCACACATACATAGTATGCAAGAAACTTTCCTAATATCTTACTTTATTAAATATTTTTATGTGGATTTATTAAATAGTTCTTTATGTAAATGGCTCAATTCTTTTCAATTATATATAATATTAATAATAAACTACCCTTACATATATTTTTTAAACGAAAGTATTATTAACTTGTTATAACTATTTCTACGACATAATAGTAACTGTACTGACAATAAGTAAAAATAATAATTATTTTTACAAATTAATATTTATAAATCAATAGTTCTTCTGTAGACGCATGACAAAATATTTAATTGTAGGCATATGTATGATTTTTATTGTTAAAAACGTTCGATTCGAATTAACCGCTACAATATGGACGGCGTTGGAAGTAACTTTTTTATTGGCTGTTAAGAAATGCTGTGCTAGAGCACATCTTTTGTATTTCCACCATGATAGTCAAAAGCCTTATCAAATAAGAAAGCTAAAGTAAGAGTAGGGGTGATAACGTACACGCACACTCACTCTTTCCAATCCAAGTCTTCTTGTATCATAACTCTTTCTGTCCTCTGTTGATCAGTCAACCGACATATTGAAGTTTATCAAGATGAACATCACAACATCGTGGTTGCAACTATTTATAATAATATTTGGATTACTCGTGTCGTCCAGTTCATGTAGCAAACCGGACAGTAAGTAGAACATATTACATTTTTTTTCAGAGTATACGTTCTTTTGGAATACAAAATATAAATACAAACTATAAAATATTTAATAATTAAGGCACTGAATAAATTATTTTATCATTGTCCATCGCATTTTACCCATCGTTTATAATAATTAATTTAAATTTTGTTCATAAAATAACTTAAAATTTCACAATATCAGAGTAAAAATTTTTATATGTAGTTATATATGATTATATGTAATCATGTAACTATACATGATTATACATATTAAAAGAAAGGATTTTGTTAATTTAACAAGCCTTTAACAAATGATTTATATGTGATCACAACAAATTGATTTGTTATGATTGCTGCCAGTCTACTATAGCAACCAATTATTAATAATACAATAAAAACAAACTATAGAATTTAACCTTTTTATGACCTGATCTTATTTACTGATTATTTTGATTATTTGTTACATTGACGAATAATGAGAAATAATTGCAATAATAACTGATTCACCAAATCATTACATTTGTTGTCCTTTGATTTGTTCCTATAACAATGTCATTTCTCACAATATAACGTGTCCCAAAGTTTTTGACACACTGCTTATGAGCAGATAATGTGGACTATAATGAATCAAAATTCTTTACTTTTTGCATGAAGCACAAAGATGAAATATTATAGATGAAAATTTTTTAAATATTTTGGCAGTTTTAAAGATCTTGAAAATAGACCTTTTTTATCTAATTGTTGTAAAAAAAATAGATAAATATTAATTAATTAAGAAACCCGAAATTCATACAAAAGCTACTCTGATGTTATAGAATAATGTATTAAAATTTTAGATCAATTAGTCAAGTATAATTTCTTTGTAATCGTGTCCAATAGCGAATCATTTTTTAGAGGCGCCGTGGAAATCTGAAATTATTATACATTAAAACCATAAAAAAAAGCACAAAAAAAATTTTATGCACCTTTTAAGATTAATAAAATATAGTATAAAAAGTTTCAAATCAATGCGTGCGTGTATGTGTGTCTCTATTTTATTACAAAAAAATCTCTAAAAATCGACAGAATTTTCAATCGAGAATATTCTCTTAAGATATCTTTAAGATATCTTTAAAAAACATTTTTAAAAACTTTGAAAGATATCTTAAAATTGTCTTATGCATCGATTTTACCCGCTTATTCAGCAATTTTTAGAAATTAAAATATCTTGTTAACTGTTGCGAAAATTGCAAAATGATACAAGACTTTTCGATTCAATTTAGTCCAGTCTGCTTACAAGCAATGTATCAAAAAGTTTGTGTAAAGATATGTGTCAGAGTTTTTACACAGATTCTTAACTTCTACTTAACATTGATGTTATAACAGCTACTTAAGTGAGTCGCGTATAACAATAAAATTGGTATACAATATAGTGGATCGAGCAATTTTATTATCACATCCTAAGTTTTATAAAAAAAACTTAGAAATATGCATTCATAATCTTCTAAACAACACGGATAGATCTAATATTTAAACTGTTTAATACAAGAATAAAAAAATTGCTCTCAACAAAAATTCCACGCAAGAAAGATGATAACAAAATTCCTATCAATAATGAAGTAATTTCTAGCAAGAAAATTTTTTGTACTTGCATTTATCCGCAAAGTCTGCCACAAGAATGATTAAAGCAGTATATAGTATAGATTATAGATGCATCAACAAATTAAACAAGTTTATAAAAGCGCATAAAGACAAAAAAATAATTTCCGACAAAAATAATATAATTTATAAGATATAATGTAACAATTGTGACGTTTCTTATGTGGGACAGACGAAGAAGAAGCTCAATACCAAAATAAATGAGCACATTAAAAATATAAAGCTTGGCTCATCTAGACATTCGATTATAACGGAACATAGATTACATATACAATATTATAATATAATCATAATTTTAATTGAAAGAGTATTAGAATAATGGATACAGAATCAAATTATAATAAAAGACTTATTTCCGAACACTGTGAGAAATGACAATGGAATCGACATTGAATCGGTGTCAATTCGACATCGAAATCGTCAAATTGATATTGAATTGACGTCGATTCGACATCGATTTCATTTCTCACTGCATACAAAGAACAGTTAAGTGGTATAAATTTTTAAAAAAGACACCGAATCTCTAGATGACATATATGTTTATTGTTTAATTTCGAATAATAAAAACGACAGCGTTCTTTAGTCTTTTGACATTTTGACATACATACAGTCTGTCTAGTAAGAGCGTGGCTTACTCATAATCAATTAAAGATATACTCGGAGTTTTTGTTTTCACCGATAAGCCTTTCACCTTTCTGCTGCACGCATTATAAGCAAAGTACCCATTACTGTTGGAATTGTGTTAGAATAAACAGTTTTCAAAATAAGTGTTGCCTACCCGTCTCCTTTCGAAACAGTGTGTTCTTGTGTTCTCCAAAAGGGCCAAAAATGTCATAATTCGCTGCGGCCTGATATTTAATAATAAGTTTGATACATATAATTACTACATATAATATGATTGTGTTATACTATCTTTTGTAATAAGAAAGTGATACTTATCGGCGAAAACAAAAACCCCGAGTATATCTTTAATTGACTGTGAGTAAGCCCCTGCCACACTCTGATCCTTATAAAATTAGTTATATTATCTATTTGTAACTCGAACGTAAAATGATCCTCATATAATAATTAATATAATTAGATATATGGGGCAATTATATACAATATTTCTGCAACTGATGAAGACTAAGTATTGAATTGTCCGAAAAGTTCGTGCCGATTTTGAAGGAAAATTGAAACGCAGAAGATTTAAATTTTTTAATTTCATTTATTAAATTTAAATCTTTTGCGGCACGAACTTTCCGGACAATCCAATATAATCGAAATATACAGTTGAAACTTATTTATATCGGAAGATTATAATTTGTGAATAATAAATATTATTTGTTACACCTAACTCGTTTAATGTATTGGCCTTTACTATCTATTAATTTTAATAAAAAATATTATTTAGTTATTAATTAAAATATTATATTTTACATAAATAAATCATAATTTGCAGATAATTAGGATGTTTTCAGTTTTGCAGTTGACAATTCTGAAATTTAATCGGCCAATTAAGCCCATCGGAATTGATGAGACCAGCCCTAAGTCTTCTTCAAACGAATTATTACATCAATGTAATAACTTCGTTGTAAAATAATACGGCATTTATACGGCATCTTAATAGTTATAACATCCGATGTTATAATTTCGACATAAACTGTGTAAACATAGTGTGAATATATCTGTCTTTATATTTTATATATATATATAGAGAGAATTATTAAAATAAATCTTTGGTTACCATCACTTATTCTAGAGAAAAAGAGAGATTATATAGGATAAAATTACAATTGTAAAAAATGTGTTTGAAACCTATGTATACAATTTCATGATGTTTTTAATTAGTCATTTTCTGACTAACCATATTCTAACTAACTTTGCTTGACTTCTGTAATTTTACAGGGATTAATGCTCCGATAATGAATATTATTAATGAACATAAATGTGTGACAAATAAAATTTAGCTATGTAATTTCGTATATCATGGTCATATATGAAATTTTATCATCACATATATGATCATGTATATGTATGAAAATATATATATAATCAGACAATTATATGAATTATACATGTATAATAATATGCATATATTTATAATATGTACGACCATTACATAAAATTTTTTTACTCGGATATCTAAAAACGTGAGTAGCGTTTCAGGATACTTTGGGCCATATAAAGTCGCGCACATCATCAGAAATTCAGGCAAAAGCAGCTAAAAATGTTGCAGAAAGATTATTGGGTAAAGAAATATCTAAGTTGTTTATTATGATACTGGATACCGATTTGGGGCCTATTGGCAAAGATACTTTTAAGGTACGATATTTATTCTCGAACATAGCAACTACACATTTGTTCGTGAGTATTTATTTTCAAAAGAGTAATATGATAAATATCGAATAATTTTTTACAGATAACAAAAAATCCTCTAGACGAAATCGAAATTCGTGGCACTTCCGGAGTGGCAATTACATGGGGTTTACATTATTACTTAAAGAACTATTGCAATGTTCATATATCATGGGACGGTACACAAATTGAATTACCAAACACCTTGCCAGAAGTCCGAGTTAAAATTATATCGAATGACAGGTGAGAGGGCGCGCGATTGTGATTGTGATAATCCGATATATTATTTGATGACATATATTTATGTTATTCTCTAACTTTACAGATTCAGATATTATCAGAACGTGTGCACAGTGGGTTATAGTTCAGTATGGTGGCAGTGGCACCAATGGGAAAAAAACATCGATTGGATGGCCCTTAATGGGATTAATCTTGCCCTTGCTTTTAGTGCGCAAGAAGCGATCTGGCAAAGACTATATCAAGAATTGAATCTGACAAAAGAGGAAATCGACGAACACTTGGGTGGACCTGCTTTCTTACCTTGGTCGAGTATTTATATTCCTCAAATTTCTTTGTGTAGGATACAATAGAATATATTTATTGCAATAATGTAGGGCGAGGATGGGCAATATTCGTGGCTTTGGTGGACCATTATCATCAAATTGGCATAATTACACCATACGTCTACAACACCAGATTCTTCAAAGAATGAGAGATCTGGGAATCGTCCCGGTATTACCGGCATTCGCCGGTCATGTGCCGCGAGCTTTTGCCAGACTTTTTCCAAATGCTAATATGACGAAGATCAATCCGTGGAATAAATTCGAAGATAAATATTGCTGGTACGATCAAAATAATCTATTTATATTTCACATTTTCTTCTGGTTATTGTTTAAATAATTCTTTATAGAGTAAAATATTTACAATTGTAACTAACAAAAGTATTAAGAAAATAGATACAGAATATTCTATACTTTTTGCATTTATCATTTAAATAAAAATAAAAATACATTTCAGAAATTGATTAATTTTAATTTAATAAAATTAATTCAAATTATTTATATATATATATATATATATATATATATATATATATATAT
>NW_012130069.1:7738567-7742479 GCF_000143395.1 Atta cephalotes | reverse complement strand
TATATATATATATATATATATATATATATATATATATATATATTAATTATGTAATGTATTATTATTAAATTATAAATGTATCTATTATTATTCTTATTGAATTATAAATGTATTTAATTATCTAATGTATTTCGCCTATTCGACAAATAATTATCTACTGTATAAGACAGAGAACAAAAAATTATCGAAAATCATTTCAATAAAATATTAATCTAATGGATAAATATTTCTCTTTCCGATTAAAAAAAAACGTTTGTATATTATCATATTTTTGTATACGTCATTTTTCATAAAAGTGACTTTAAACTATAAATGCAGGGACGAATGTTGGTATTAGATCTACAATCGGAACAATTCCCGCAATACGGTCGATTGAGATCTTATTACGGTCAACCATTTATTTGGTGCATGCTGCATAACTTCGGCGGCACCTTGGGAATGTTTGGTTCCGCGCAAATTATTAATCAGGTATCTGAGAATTCTATATTTTTTTACATCACTCTTTCTCTCAATTTTTATTAAAAGACTAAGAATGTGTATTTCGCTATGTCATTAACATGCCAAAATATAAAAGGAATTTCAAAATTTTAATATTTATAATCAATTCTTTTTCTTTCTCTCTTAAGTATATTCTAATTTTTACTTTACATTTACATAACTAAAAAATATTATTAAAAATATTATTATAAAAATAAATTTTTTTTTGACATCATGACAGAATATCATCAAAAATATATAGTTATATAAATTAAATATGCAATAAACGTGTAATTTTTAATTTTTGATTTTTTATATGTAATTTATTATTTTATTTAATTTTCATGAATCTTTTAATAACCATAAAAACTTAGAAGTATTAAAGAACGTCCTATCACTTACAATTAATCATTAGAATAATGAACCGAGTAAATTTAGGTTGCAAAATGAATTGACTTTTTTTCTCAGCGCACATTCGAAGGTAGAAACATGAATGACAGTACTATGGTGGGAACCGGTTTGACACCCGAAGGTATCAATCAAAACTATGTAATTTACGAATTAATGAACGAAATGGCGTATCGTCACGTGCCTGTTGATCTTGATAATTGGTGAGAATGTACATCTCGTATATTCCGATACACTATGCAACGACCACTTTTTCGTTAAAGAAGTGTCGTCTTAACATCTTATCATATCTCGATAATCTATCGACAGAGCTTCTACATAATTCGCGATGCGAGGTTGCGCAAAAGCTTCTTAAGTTCGATTAAATTGATATGATAAAAGGATTATTGATCGGCAGGTTTGAAAGTTATGCTACCCGAAGATATGGTGCATGGAACGAATATGCAGTAGCTGCTTGGCAACATCTCGGTAGAACAGTTTATAATTTTATCGGCACGCAAAAAATTAGAGGACATTATGTTATTACCAGACGACCAAGTTTAAATATCTCACCATGGGTAAACTCGTTAATAATTACAACTGGTTTATGATTGGTAGACATTTATAATTGCATTTCGCCTAATATAATAATATCTGCAAAGGACATAAATGCGAAAATTTAATATTCACTTTAACGAAAGAGATATAATTAAAAAGAAAATGGAAATTGGATTGGAAATGGAAATAAAAAATTATTTGAACTAATTACATTATTTAAATTACTCTTAATTAATATTTTAAATTATAATGTAAAATGATTTTCTTTAATTAGATTTGGTATGATCGAAAAGATTTTTATACTATGTGGAACATGTTTCTAAAAGCAAGATATGGTAGAGGAAATAATACTCTCTATAGGCATGACGTAGTTGATATAACCAGACAAGCTCTCCAATTAATAGCTGATGATATTTACATGACTATATTAGATTGCTATAAGAAAAAGAATATCACTGTCTTTCAGTGAGTATATGATATCAATATATCTCATAAATATATTACGTATATGATATTATATTTTATTAACATTATTAAACAGTTTTGTCCACCTAATATTAAATAATTTTAAAATAATTAATATTGTAAAATAAAAGTAACAGCCTTTTTCAAAGTTAAGAATTTCACATAGTTAGCTCATAATCATTGTTACATAATAAAAATTCGCAACATATATTTAAAACGTTTTACAATTTATACCCATTAATAATTCCACAGATCGTCCGCAAACGCTCTGTTAGAACTTTTCGACGATCTTGAATCTATTTTGGCATCAGGAAATAATTTTTTACTCGGCACCTGGCTAGCCCAGGCGAAAGATATCGCTGTCAATGAGGAGGAAAGGCGATCTTATGAATATAATGCAAGAAATCAAATTACCCTATGGGGTCCAAATGGTGAGATCAGAGACTATGCGAACAAACAATGGTCAGGAGTGGTGGCAGATTATTTTAAGCTCAGATGGGAGCTTTTCCTAAAAGCCCTTGAGAAATCATTAATCCAAAGAATCGAGCCTAACATTACCGAGATTAACAACAGAATATTTCATGAAGTCGAACGATCTTTTACTTTTTCTACGAAGCTTTATCCAGTAGAAACAAAAGGTATTTACTTATTTATAACAATTTTTCGTGAACACTACATCAATAACTTATTTAATCGGCAGAGATCTTTTTCATTTATATACTCTCTGCATCTGAATTACTCTCTGTTTTATTTAGAATCAATTTTTTTTAAGATCGTTTAATCGAAATCATTTATATTATTCATTCGTTTTATAAGATTATTGAAATACAATCTTTATTTAAGTACAGTAAAATATCTAAAATAGTATAAGTAAAATCCCAAAATGATGTCAAAAGATATAGCATTTATTAGATTATGTTACTATATCGTTATTCTGCTGTTATGAATGAAGAATGTTAATAAATAACCAACATTTAGAAAAAATTTAGAAAAGACTATATATGCATAAATTTCAGCAAACAAATTTTTTAATTTATTTTATATTTTCAATAAGTCTAATAAACTTTATTTACTCTTTTTTAGGCGATACTATCGACATAGCAATGAAAATAATTTCCAAGTGGAACAAAGGAAGATTATCATAATCGTTATTATTATCATTATTATTATCATCAAACGTACTGAAAAAATATTATGTTTTAATATTTTTTTTATTTAGATAAAATAAGAATATATTTTAAAAGCAATATTAATAAAACGATTTTTAGTAAGGCATATTAAATTCCTAAGCATATTTATTGAAAAATTTAGAAAATTTAGTACCTTTTCTATAATCCATAGGATATAATTACTTTTCTTTCTACAAAGAAAATTAATTTCTTCTATTACAATGGTCGTATTTTTGTTTCTACATTCTAAAATTGTTGCAAGTCTCTCAAAGAATTAGAACGTATAACGCAACGGTAACAGACGTATCAGGTCCATACTGAGCGCACTGGCAGGATTGTCGAGATCACGCAGTGCTTGCGACGTTCTCAACTTCGCATCATCTCTAGTGAGTTCGTTCTTCTCAACCACCTTCTCTAGTAGCTGTTTCAGCTGTGGTACGATGCCACCTTCGGCGGATGAATATAAAATCTTTAAGACTTCGTCCGTGTAGCCAGCAAAACGCGCGAATCCTTGCTTTCGCGCGTCTTTGCTGAGGGCGTCATAAAGATTCGCCATTTGCTGAAGAGACGGCCTAGGCGGTATTTTGGAACGCCTTAAATAATTATTCAAACTTGGACGCGGCACTTGAGCCACTCTTTCGCCGAGTAAACAAAACCTGCGATGAAACAAAACAAAAATAAAGTTTCATTAAATGCGCTTAGTAATTAATACCAAATATATATATATATATATATATATATATATATATATATATATATATATATATATATATATATATATATATATATATACTCTCTACGTACGTAACTTACTTACGTTACGTTACTTACTTACTTTACTTACTTACTACTACTA